>NW_015633949.1:1199075-1212087 GCF_001515625.1 Sinocyclocheilus rhinocerous
ATTGTAGGCTACTCTCTCAGGAAACAGTCCTCGTCCTCCATAAAATGCGCTGCACACCTGAATATTTGGGTTGAACTCTTCCGGAACAGTGTTGTAAATACAACTTAACCACTGATTTCTAGTCGTGTCCTCTTTTGGAAGACCAAACAAAGTAGTTTCGCGTGTTAGAACGAGCCATTTTAGGTGGCTGACTCTTAACTTTTATAAAGAATATCTCTTTGGATTTGAGACTTTAGTCTTTGCAACTTTACAGATCTTCTTTATGCACCAAGAGCTTGTAACACTCCAAAGAGAAAGGAAAAATTGAAATCGCATCATATGACCCCTTTTTTAAAAGACAGAATCCACAGTCTCCATCTAATGAAGATGGACAAATACTGTGAGTCCTGTGTGGAGGTGATGGCAACCTCTTATTATCCATTCTTGTTCGACCATTTTAGAGAGAATGTACTTTCAAAGATAATTGTTTTGAATGACGTAAAAACAGCCCGTTGCTTTGTGGTTAACACTGCAATGTATTGATTGTTACGCAATCAGAAAGGCCATAGTGCACATCCTCTCTAGAGAATGAAAGCGGCAGCGGTGATTGAGGCTGTCCTGTACATGCTAACCCTCAATGTCAGGCTGGAGGATGGTTACGTTCTGAACCAGGACACCAGGGTGGTCACGTGTCGTGCTAAATCACCCGAGGCTTTCAACTGTGGCACAAAAATCTTCAATAGAACTTATTTCATCTGTCATTTTCTTCTCTATACAGAGGAGCAGGTCAAACTGCTTTTCAAGGCCTCGGTCAATGGCCATTATTTCCTTGATGGAAAAAACATACTAGTTATCAGGTCAGATTATTATTCACTAAGTTACCCCCGCCTCATACATAGAACAGATGTGCCACAAATCCACAACTGTAGCTTATGAATCTTAAAATAAAATATGGAAATTACTAGTTTCACATTTCATCACTGGTTACCAGACGTCAATAGATGGAATAGTTATTTTTCTGGATGGGGTAGATATCAAATTATGGGCTGTTTTATGAAACATGACTGAATCATCCGAATGATTCACCACAGTGATTTCAGCATCTAATAGAATAGGTTACATATTACTGTAAGGCTGAAGTCATATCATCTAAAACCACAAAAGATATGACGTTAAAGTTAAATATTAATGCTTAGGTTGAAGGCAGAGTCCTATGTGGTGTCTGTGAGCATGAAAAAAATAATTCAAACCTAAGATAACCTGAACAAGAAACAAAAAAGTAGAGAAGAAATTAACAGAAAAAAGCAAAATGAAGCAAAGCCACATCTAAATGAAACAATAAAAAAAATAATAAACCACAAGACAAAAAAAAAAAAAAAAAAAAAAAAAAGTTAAACAAAAAAGCACAAAGCCACAATGCAATACAACAAATCAAAACAATACAATTTTTTTTAAATTATTTTATTTCAACAGAAAAGGCTACAAAACAGAAAGGTTGGTTTATGAATTGCAGGATATGCAAATCATACAAATTCTAATTGTGTATGCATACACTGTGAATATTTTAAAATCCTGAACATTTTTAGCTATCACAATAATGGTGATTCAGAACATTTCAACAGTGCCTTTAACAGGAGCTTGCTTGAGAAGCTGCTGGATACTACACGACTTTCCCATGAACAACAGTGAAACTAGTCCCCAGGGGCGCATGGGCTTGACCCTGCAGCTGAAGAACGTTCTGTAGCAGGATATGGATTATGACAGACGGGCTACTGCATATAATAGTTTGTGCGAGAGAACACTAGTGTGTATTTGTGTTCATTTTGCAGAAGGTCTGTTTTCAGGGTAAGCTCTCTATCCCCGAGTCTTGCTTGTCAGATTAAAACATCTCCTGTAATCAGACCTAAATCATCCAGGAAGTCACTCAGGAAGTCTCAAAAGCCCCAGATTCACACAAATCTACATGGTAATGCTGAAAGAATGCTGCAGTGAAACTGCTGGTCTTAAGGGCCCTCTTGAATGGAATGATATCTATTATGTTTAGTGTGTTTGATTGGCTTCCATAAAAAGGCTGGAAAGGGGAAAAAACAGTAACTAATAGATGATGCCATGCTGGGACCAATCTTCATAATGATGAGAAAGGCACTAATGTGTAATTATTCATTTTTAAAGCTAGCAAGTTAAAGCTATAGTATAATATCATATTGAAATAGGCTTTGTTTCTCATTTGTGAGGTTTCAGATATAGTCCCTGCCTTTGAAAAATGTGTGGCTTTTCTATAAAAGGAAAAATTGAGTTTGAATCAGATCAGATGAAAATGCAAATAGTTAAAATCTGTTTTTATTCCCCTAAACTATTAACAAAACAAACAAAAAAAACAATAGCAAGGACAGGACATTTTCTTTTCAAAGCAACCCAATGACACCAAAATATAAGCATGCATTTTGCTTTGTACTCGAGAGAAAATTATTAATTTAAATTCTCATTTTGTTGATAAAACTAGCACTTATCTGCAATATTTGCAAGCAGTAATTACCATGCGAGTCTGAAACGAAGACGCATTCAATCAAAAACAAGCAACAATGCTGGCACGTCGAGAACAATAGATTAAAAAGCATCCATCAATAATCCCAGTGATACATTCACACACAATTTGCACATGCTGACCTCTCCGGCACATGTCTGGAGCATTAATCAGCTAAAGTGTGTGATTTGTGATTAAAGGGCCATTTCCATAGCATGCAAAAGAATGAGCGGGATACGTTCATTAATGGTGACAGCCACTGAGAGCATTTGTTCACACACTGACTTTAAAAGACCACAGACAATATCCTGCAAGGAAAAAACTGTCCCTTGAGGGGGAAAGAAAAAGTTAGTTTCACTGGAAACCTGTTGTCTGCACATTTATCGCTTTTAAGGACAGATGTTATTCGCACTCGGTTTAAACTACTTAAACAGAATTGAATGAGGAAGACAAAAGCGACTGGTGTGCTTTGGTTTAAAATCACTCTTTTGCTCAGGCATGATTTATACCAGGTTAAAAAAAAAGTGATCGGGATTGTATGATTAGCTTTGGATTTGCATACATATTAAGAACCAGGAATAGTCCATCCAGAGCATTGCTACTCTTGAAAGAAAAATTTGGTATGAGAACACAGAGCAGCTTCCTCTGACAGTGTGTGTGTGCGTGGCAAATTGATAGAGCTGTACTCACCTTTCAGGCTGGTCAGAGAAAAGGTCACAACTTCACACGTCTTCACAGTACTGACAGAGCTAAAGTTTACACAGATATATCAAGCAGGATTTATGATGGTTTATTGAAGAATTGGTATACAGCTCGGTATAGGCCCAACAGAAGCACATCCACTGAAATAGACCGACTGGACCAAATACCACAGTAATACATGTTGTCAAGAGGTCTTTTATCGGAGGCCACTGACACAGTTGAATATGTATTATACATGTTTTTAAAATACAAATATACTTTTTCACACACTATCTGAGAATATAGATATTAGACAAATAAATACACATCTTTATAAGGCTGAAAACATGTTCATATATATTGACAATTCAGCAATGTTGTTTAAATGATCACACATGAAAGAATTAAAAAGTCTGCCTATAAAATCTCCACAAATTACAGGCTCAGTTTATAACTATCAGAGGATCAAAAGGCCACTAGCACAATCTCGGAATTAAATATATGTACAATAAATACAAAAAAAAAAATCTCCAAACTAACACTCACACGAGATTTGCATACACGTGACAGACATGCGCACACATAGAAACAGACCCACACAGACCATAACACTAATGCCTACCCACTTTCACACTCTCTAGTCTTATATAAAGATTTACAGTTAAATATACAACAAAATAAAATTACATAAATACTTTCGCTGTGAAATTGCCATTTTTACAGTAGACAGCCCCATACAAAATACCAAAATCAGTAGCTACAATAGGAAAATGTGACAATACAAGAACTATTGACTATGGACACCCTCTGGCAGAGACGTGGTGACAACAGCATTCTAGTGGCCTGATTGTGTCTTTTGTTCAAACACAGCAGTTTATTTACATTTCTTTATTGTAACACCAAGGTTGTCCTCAAGTATAATATAAAATACTAATATAGTATGTTCTTCAACAAGACCATCATACTCTGTGAGATGGATTTCCATGTAAACAATATCAATGTGTGTTTGTGCAAGTTGTTGTACCGATAAAACCAATAATGTGACACGACGACATCCTGACAACCACAGTCACTTTACAATACTATTAATATTTTCGTTATTTGGCCATTTAATGTGAGCTATTAAAAAAAAATTCTTAATCAGATTGTTTAATCTTGGTTTTCAGTTAAAATATCTGAGCATTCTAAAAAAAAAGATACATTTACTTGAGAAGAAAAATAAACATTTTTTACGCATAATTTGCGTAAAAAAAAACATTAAGGTATGTATTCAGAGAATATATATTTAATTTATACACTACTGTTCATCAGTTTGGGGTCAGTAAGCTTTTATAAGATTACTTATGCTCATCAAGGCTGCATTTATTTGATAAAAAAAAAAGAGTACAAAAAGAAAGTAAAAAAGTAAAAAATAAATATTGTGAAATATTATTACAGTTTAAAATTTGTTTTTTATTTTAATATATTTTAAAATGTAATTTATTCCTGTTACGTCTGGGTTTTAAAAGCTGAATTTTCAAGCAGTCATTACTCCAGTCTTTAGTGTCTCATGATCCTTCAGAAATCATTCTAAAAGCTGATTTGGAGCTCAAGAAACATTTCTTATTATTATCAATGTTGAAAACAAGTGTGCTGTTTAATATTTTGTGAAAACCATAATACATGTTTTTTTTCAGGATTTGATGAATAGAAAGTTCAGAAGAACTTTATTTTATTTGAAATAGAAATCATTTGTAACAGTGTATAAGTCTTTACTATCACTTTTGATCAATTTAATGCACCCTTGCATTCATGTTTATTATTATGATTATTTTTCTTACACTATTGCTAAAATCTTACAATTTTTCCATTTATTTATTTAGTCCAAAGATATACTGTCTGAAAATAATTCTTATGCTTCAAGTAAATTTATCTTGTTTTAAGAATGTTTAAATATTTGCACTGGAAAAAGAGACAAAAACACTAATTAAGAAAATGCTTTATTGCAGTGCGAGCACTGCTGCAGTCAGCTATTGCCACAAGTGAGAGACAGGCACAAGAAGAACCAACGATAGTTGTAAATATGCTTCTGCAGTGTAGCAGAGAGCTGCGAGTTGTGGCGTGACCCAGCGGAGGAGTGGGCGGAGTTCAGGAGCAGTGGCCATCGCTGTCAGACTCTGTTCTGGCTGAGCGGCTGAACAGAGACAGGGGCGACAAGAGTTCAGGCCAGGTCGCCACACTGGCACAAAAGGTTAATGTACAGTTTGCAAGTCCGTCTGGCCACAAGTGGGCCACAGACAGTCGCCCAGAGAGCAGGCAAATGCCTGCAATATTAAAACAGAGGGATTATTGTAGGAGTCAGCACAGCCACCTGTCCGAGCAGCAGGATACTCACCCTCCCTCTTCCTCTGTATTGCTTAGGCGTGAGGAAATTTGATGTTTTCTCTGAGGATCTTATCAGATATCCTCTTTGTTCCTGATGGGTGAAGCGAGGAATCCTTTGTACGATGCTAAATAAATCCAGAAGCTCCCGACGTACATCTTCAAATCATGGATGAAACTGAATTTAGAAACTGAATTCTCCTTTGCTCCTGTTGCCGAAACAAAGCACCAGGACTCAGAGTTTGTGCGTCGTTGTGTCAAATCCATGCGGAGGGCACTCCACTAAGGAGTTTTTATCAGCTCAGGTGGGATTAGTCTTATTTTATGTTGTGATATCAGCAGAAGGAGTAAAGATGCTGTGGGGTTGAGGGAAGAAAGAAATTGTGAATCAAAGAGAGCTTCACACAGCAGTCACGCTTCAATGAGCGCCCACATAAATATCTATTTCATTATGAAAATCATCAGAGAAAATTACAAACGTTTTCCCAAGGAATCACACGCAGGCCGCGGCCGGCATCTATCTCATCAGGCAAACATTATTTGGCAAATGGGAAGTTGGGGCATGTCTGGGCACTCTTATTTGCGGATCACTGGGCCCAGCAGAGGAGCCCTTCAGTTGCACATTTGTATTCAGATTTGCACGGTGTGATGGGAGATGAGGCGGTGGGAGGCCCAAGCTCTATTAATAATTCTTCAGCCTTTTTTACAGTCCTTATTATGAATGAACCAAAGCTGGAGGAGGGGTACCCTCCCATTTAATGGTGAGGTTCGATGGATGTCGAGCCACTAGTACTGTCCCTAAACACGTTTTCCCTATTTGGTGGGATAAAGCCGCTAAGCCATTCAAGGAGGGTTGCAAACCAATATCGTGGGGGTTGAGGTCTTACTGGGTTCTGAATTCAAATTTTACTGGGTTATGAATTCAGTGATGCTGAGATTGAATTATTATGGAATACTTTACAGCACAATGGTAATGTAGTGAGAATATTAGAAGTGTGCTCATTTAAAATTTAGATTTAACTCAAATTTAAAACATGGTCATGCCCTATCCACACACAAAATCAGTTTATTATGCATTAGAGACAAAACAAAAAAAAGCCTAAGGGCTGTTCAACACAGGATATATTGTGCCTTTAAAAATACAGAAAAAACAGGGGAACTTTTCAAAAATTTTAATTACAGAAATTAGGAGTGGCAGTATATTTAAATAATTACATTAATGATAAGTAATTAAAATAATTACATAATTTCAAACACTAAATGCTCTTCATGGTTTCCATTTTATTACCAATGAATTTATATTAAAATTTTAATTTTAGTAATTTCCATGACTTCCAGGTCTAGAAATCACACTTTTAAAATTTCTTGGTCGTTAAATAAAAATGGCCATAGTTAAGGGAACAAATTAAATTAAGAAATATATTTCAGATCTTTTTCTTGTTAGCTTTTTTTTTTTTTAAACTAATTCTAAAATTGTAAGCCTTAAGCCATTTAAGCCATCTTGCCGGCCCCCTAGTGGGTCGCTGGTGGGTCGCTCCCTGGTTGAGAACCACTCGTCTAGAGTGTGTTTACGTAAAAAAAAATTTAAAATACCCTGAAATTGGGTTTTGGGCCCACAACTGAAGCTTACCTGGGCTCTGTCCACCGAGAGATCATTCCCATCTGTCCTTTTTCCATCCCTCCTATGTTTCTCTTGGGTCAGGGAGTGGTGTCGCCACGGTGCATGGACCCCCGTGCCCACATGGCATTGCCTGGACCCCCTCCACCCCCGTGGTCCTTGTCCGACTCGGGCTGGCTCTGAGCTCGCTCTGGTTTAGGGTTGGGTGTCATGGGTGGCTCAGGCTGTTGCACCGACATGGTGCGGCGAAGGTGTGTCCGCTTACACAGGAAGTCTGGTTTGGCTGATAGACCAAATGAGCCCTTTCGAAGAACCATTCGCACAGAAGAGCTCTTCTTGGGCCGGGCTCTGCGACTGAACTGCAGGGAGGAGAGATGTACTGCATAGCCCTCACTCAGGAACTGTGATAGATCACAAGACAGAAATATATTAGAGAAAACTAGATCAATTTTGACCATTTATGGTGGAAATTGAATAAAAGACAAAGAAGAATCAAAGTTAGTTAACCTGGCATTGATTCTGGTACTTCTTGGAGGGCCGTCCCACTATATATATCTGGTTGGGGTTGAGGCCCAGCATGCTGTAGACGGAAATGTCCTTCATGGAGCCATAGGCACAGTTGATTTTAATGTGACACTGCCAACATGAGAAAAGGGCAAAGTGTGATAGACGGCCTGAGGATACACTACAAAAACACCTCAGTTCCTGTGTGACTACTCATGCGTGAGACAGAGGAAGCAAGCGTGAGAGAGATGGACCAAGAGAAGAATAAAGGAATAAAGTGATGTGTTTCTTACTCTTCATTCCTGCTATGTGGTATATTTGTATATTTGTCTTCATCATATATTTGTAATGTACACTGCCATTCAAAAGTTTGGGTTCAGTAAGATTTATGTTTTTAAAAGAAGTCTCTTATGCTCACCACAGCTGCATAATTTGATCCTTTTATTCCTGTAATGGCAAAGCTGGATTTTCAGCAGTCATTATTCCAGTCTTCAGGGCCACAAAAATTATTTTAATATATTGATTTGGTGCTCCAAAAATCATTCTTTTTATCAAAATAAAAAAACAGTTGCGGTGCTTAATATTTTTTTGAAAACAGTGAAATGCCCCCCCCCCAGAATCAGTAGACAGTTCAAAAGAACAGTATTTCTTTGAAATAGAAATCTTTTGTAACAAATTTCTTGACTGTCACTTTTGATCAATGTAATGCATCCTTTCTGAATAAAAAGTATTTTTAATTTAATGCATCCCAATTTAATCCATCCTTGCCTCAGTGCCTCAAATTAATCCATCTTTTCTGAATTTTCCAAACTTTTTAACAGAAGTGTATATTTCTATATATTGTATAAAACACTTTATCTTACTAAGTACAGAAATCTTATTAGCTAGTTTATCTCAATTAACTTAACATAAAAGTGAATTTTAAATAATTTTGCTGGTTGTAATGGATGTTTCCATTTTTGCCATATTTTCAGGAGCTTCTGGCATGAAAATCTATCTGGCAATTTACAAAATTTGAGTGCGTTTCTTCATTTTTTTTTCTCTTAAAGTATTTCAAACAAAACATGTTCTATTTGCTGAGGAAAATTTTTAAATTACCGGTAGTAATCAATATAAAGAAGATTTCTTCAATTTCACTTTCCATTATGTTAATAATTAGTAAAATTCTTTTAACTAACAAAAGACAGTTCCTCAATGACATCATCCTCCAGCAAGTGACATCATTTTTGGTGGGAAGCCAACAGCAAGAACACCAGCAATATTAGCTATTGATCTGAAGAAATTTGTGATGCTTTGTGGTATTCATTTATCTCACTCTACCTCTTATTTTTTTTGATAAAATTACAAAACCTATACAATGTCATAACATTTGAATTGTTAATTAAACAATTACAAAATGACACCCTCATGAAAGCTAAATATCATTGAGCATTGGTTAAATACAGCTTTTGACTTCCATCCTGTTCAACTTCAAATGTGTACATAAGAAGTTATGACTCCTAAATTGCCTGAACTTGACCAGAGCATATTTCTGAATGTCTAGTGTATCCTTTTATAGAAATACTTAAACTACAACACAGGCATATTCCTATTTTACAGTTACAGAGTTCAAAAGGTACTGCAGTACAGGAATGACCCATATACTAAATTTGTGGACACAGTAGCAGAACACTTACTTCTTGCACCAAGTTCCTGAGGAAGATGGTTTTCTGGCGAAGAGGGTCGTGCACCAACCCCTCAGAGAAAAAGATCATCCCCTGGGGGAAGTTGTGCTGAGAGAGCCAGGACACAACCCTCTGCTTCTGCATGTCTGGACGGCCAGTGATGTAAATGATCAGGTAGCCCAGGTCCTGCCAGTGTCTGCATGCAAAATACAACCATTTACCCTCTGAGCAAACCCATAATTCTTGGAGAAAACAGTTGGGGACTGATTCCCGGATAGTCATGGCGCCTGGTCCTCCAACAACAGATTGCATTTGACAAAGCAGTAAATTTGCCCAAGGACAGTCTGGGAAACAACCCAAGGTTGTCCATTTGTAAATCCCAAACCCCATCTGATATCTGGTATCAGCACTTCGCTATCTCTCTATTAAATGAAATCCAACTGTGCCTCACTGTCAGGCCAGTTCTTTTCAATATTGCTATGGCATGAAATGAAAGCATCGATCCTCTCTCACACACATTTACACACAAAGCCTCCCCGTGAATTTGTTACCTGACCACATCCACAGCGCCGGGCCGTACTTTAGGGTCGCTGCCCATAATGGAGACGCTAGCGGCAAATGAACCGTCAATGCTAAAGACGACACACTCCATCCCCCGAGGCAAGACCGTCAGGAAGGCCTCTGCGCTTGTCTGGTCACCCCTGCAAGGAAAGAGTGACTTGAAGTAAGGGGAGAACACAGATCCGGCTCTTGATCAAGCTCAAGATATGGCATGAGGCCCGCAATCAATTTAACAGCGAGGAGTCCTTCTCCTTCAGCCCTCAGGGTGAGAGTTTTATGAGTGCCAAATTGAATGCTCTTTGGTATCCTCGCAAATTATCTCCCGCTGAGACAACCTTGAGAGCACAGCCATTTTGGATACATTACAAGTAATCTTCAGGGTCCCATTGACTTACTTGACAACCATTTTGATGGGGTAGACCCCCACAGCCAGTTTTTTGCTTTTGGGGATGGTGTAGGTCACTCTGCCACTGCTGTTGGTCATCTCGGTGTCTAAGTGCTCCCAGCGACCTGACTGTGGCTGGGTCATCACGTACACATCGACCTAAGAGACAAAACAACACAGAAACAGACAGTGGGGGGAGCGAGTGAGATGGAGGGAGATTACTGAGGCATACTAGGGTTGTCACGACCCCAAAATGTCAGTAGTCGATACCAGTACCAGTGGCACTGCTCTATATCAATTTCAAAACCACAGCAAGCACTATTTTGCTATTCAATCCTTTATTTGAAGCATTAAATAAATTAAATTAATATGCAAATTGAACAATAGTGACAGTACAGACATTTATAATGCCACTAAAGATTTCAATTTCAAATAAATGTTGCTCTTTTGAACTTTACTTTCATCAAAGAAACGGTTTTAAACATTGATAATAATCAGAAATATTTCTTGAGCACCAAATCCGCAAATTAGAATGATTTCTGAAGGATCATGCGACACTGAAGACTATAGTAATGGCTGCTAAAAAATTCAGCTTTGCCATCACAGGAATAAATTAGATTTTAAAATGTATTAAAATAACATAAATAAACAGTTTCTTTACATTGAAATAATATTTCATAATATTGCTGTTTTAATGTATTTATGATCAAACAAATGCAGCCTTGGTAAGCGTGAGAGACTTTTTTTCAAAAACATTTAAAAAAATCTAACCAACCCCAAAACTTTTGAAATGTAGAGTAAATATGTTTAATAAGAATAAATATTATGTTTAACTTTATATTATTAATATTGTATAAGGTTGTACATTATTAATTAATATTGTATATGTCAATAACATTAACTTTTAAATAATAAATAAATAAAATAATCCAAAAACAGTCAGTTATTTTTTCTTTTAAATATTGTTATTTTGATTAATATTAATAACATAAATAGATATTTTAATAACAATTTTAGCTATCTTTTCCCACCTCTTAAAAGTATAACTTGAAAATGTTTATATTAGTACTTCACCAAGATGGCCAATATATTAGTTATTGGCATCAGAATGTAAATAATTAATATATTGATGCATTCGTAATTATAACTAATATGTGCAGCCACATATTACCAAAAGCTGCAAATGCTATTCAGAAAGAAGTGGGCACTGATACTGTAAAAGATACTGGTAAGGTTTCATTTGCAGCCGAAATACCAGTATTTTTCACATCTCTGAGTAGTTCATTGTGAAAAAAAACAACCCTGTAACAATTCCACTGACAAACAGCAAACAGCTTGTTTAAATGCATATTCAGCGATAGTGGACCACTGCTCTCTCACCTTTTCCCCAGTGAGGGTCACCATATCCAGCGGTCCGTACATGAAACGACCAACCAGGGTCTGATGCCCGTCCTCGGTTGCGATGACATCATTGACTCTGTGGTTGGCGGTGACATTCTGCAGACAGAAAAAAGGAGATGTCAGGTTGTCTGTGCTTTTCTATCATTTTCCTGCCACAATAGAGTCTGGTGTGAAAAATAAGGCAGAGGATGAGTGTAAATGATACTGCTATGCACCATTTCAGACAGATGGAAAAAGAGAAATGGGCAGTTTCATAAGTATGCAGTACAAAGTCCTTCCAAAAGAGGGTGTCACACTCTAATCCTTCTATTTTCAATAAATTTCATTTCAGTAATAAAGCTGTTCTACACAGAGCTCAGTGAAGATAAATCCTATAGCCCCTGCTGAGGCAGCTGTGCTTAAATGGGAAATTAAAGCCAGCAAAACACTGAGCTATACAAATCCTGAAAATAACTGGCCACAGTCACCTTCATGCCAGCAGAGGAAGTAGACAAACAGAGAGGAAGATAAATGCAAGAAGCTTGTACTTAGAGCAAAGGCAAGACTATGAGACAGTGTCTGAATTCACAAAAGTGTCTTCAGATAAGCCCGACTCAAAACATCCCTCTCACATACCAGCTACTATAGTGACGAAATGCAACAGGATACTGAGGCTTAAATTAAACTGGGGTCTAAAAAGAAAAAAACTGCAAACAGTACTAGATCTTCACATTTTCTGAACAAAGTTTGAATGGTGATTGCCCAAGGCTTTATATGCCACAGCAAAGGATTTCTGAGTGGTTGTTAGCATGTTGCTATGCGGTTGCTAGGGTGTTTGAAGTGGTTGCTAGATGGTTATTTATAGGGCTGCATGATTTGCTGAGCTTGTTTGTGAGGCTGCATAATTTGGCAAAAATGTTGTGATTATATATTATGACTAAAAAATATTAGCATTGTTATTATGATTATTACTATTACTAAATAAAAATATGATATATTACTGATATTTCACAGTAGCAAAAACAAACAAAAAAATTATTTCTTCTGATAATCTGTATTATTTGGATTTATGTCACAATACAGAAGAAAACATCTGCTCCGACTGGATTCGTCTGAAAGAAGAAAGTCATATACACCTAGGATGCCTCGGGGGTGAGTAAAACACAGCCTAATTTTCATTTTTGGGTGAACTAACCCTTTAAGTTTGCATGTCATGTAACTGAACAGTCGCTGACACTCACGTCGCCAGAAATCACCAACTCTCATTGGAAATGAATAACTTCAGGTCATTTTGGTATGGTAGTGTTTACGTCACTTTAAAGGTGACATATCATGAAAATCTGACTTTTCCAGGT
>NW_015633950.1:0-505 GCF_001515625.1 Sinocyclocheilus rhinocerous
TATATATATATATATACTGTATATATACTTTAAAAAAAACAAACAGATAATAGTAAAGAGGAGAACGGAATACTATACATCATACAGTGCTGTGAAAAATGATTTGTCCCATCCTGATTTATTTTGTCAGAAATTAAAACCTAACATAAAACAAAGTCAATCTGAGTAAACACAAAGTACAGTTTGTAAAAAGACAATGTTGCATATTGAATCAAACAAGTTATTATGCCAAAGAAACTCCAGAAATAATGAGGATGAAGGTGATTAAAATGTATCAGTCTGGGAAGGGTTACAAAGCTATTTCAAATGCTCTTGGACTCTAAAGAACCACAGCAAGAGCCTTATCTCCAAATGGAAACAACTGACCGTAGCAAACTTTCCCAGAAGTGGCTCATCCAAGAAGCTACAAAAGAGCCAAGAACAACATTGAAGGAGACCGTCTGATCTTCTGTCTGTAAATTGAAGCTCAAGCTCAACTGGATTACGCAACAAGACAATGATTCAA
>NW_015633951.1:0-291 GCF_001515625.1 Sinocyclocheilus rhinocerous
TCTGTCATCATTTACTCACCCTCATGTCGTTTCAAACCTTTCTTTGGTGGAACATAAAAGAAGGTATTTTGTAACAAATGGTGTTTTATTAACAAAGTTCGGGAGGACCACGTTCAGATAATTAAAGGTGCTGTATGTAAGTTTTTAACTCTTCTTAAGCCAAAAAATAACATAATATGTTTTTAGATGTTTAGGAAACAAACATGCTATGTTTACATAGCTGTTTCTATGAAAAATAATGCTATAGCCAGTAATTCTACTCTGAAATGTGCGTTTCGGGCAGATTCCGGG
>NW_015633951.1:1732-2245 GCF_001515625.1 Sinocyclocheilus rhinocerous
CCCTTCTCCATCAATTGCTCAGTTTGGCCAAGAGGCCAGCTCTAGGAAGAGTCCTAGTTGTTTCAAACTTCTTCCATTAAGGGTAACAGAGTCTACATGCTTCTATGAACCTTCAATGAAGCAGATTTTATTTCTGAAATCTTCCCCAGATGTGTGGCTTGACACAAACCTGTTTCTGAGCTCTACAGGCAGTTCTTTTGACCTGGTACTCTGGGTTTGGGCCAAAAGTCCGAGCTCGGAACCCTCCCCTCGGACAGCACGCCAAATACGCATAACCTTTTCCCTGTTTATTATATGTAAGTGTGAACTCGTGAAAGTTGTTTTGGTTACCAATGACTTTCATTGTATGAACAAAAAATACTGAGATTTTTCTCAAATTATCTTCTTTTGTGTTCCATACTTTATGTTAGGCCGTTGTAGCCTAAATGTTTATGTGTAATACATTTTATGTTGAATCAAATCAAATATCTCTTTCTAAAGCTACAATTTGTAATGTCTACTTGATACTTTCTC
>NW_015633952.1:0-545 GCF_001515625.1 Sinocyclocheilus rhinocerous
CTCTCAGGATCAGTTCCTTTAATGTCCTCAGGATCTCTGTTGCTGTCCCGTGTGCTCTCCAGAGTCAGTTCTGGGTACTGCGCAGAGATGGGCAGGATTTTAACAGTCTCTATAGAGGCAGTGCTGTGTCCTCTGTAGGCCATATGGGCTGAGTTCCGCAGATGTCAGGTGGTCATTGTGGAGGGGAAGGCCATGGCGCTTGGGTGGTGACTCACAATGTGATGTGGATTTTGGGAGGAGGGAAGGTTCTGTGGAGTTGAAGCCTTCCTCCCTCATGGCCTGTTCTGTCGTCTGCCGTAGACTCAGAGTTGGCTGCAGCAGGCTTGTTGTAGTTTTTGTAATCCGCTTTGACAGTTTCAGACTGCTGGTACAGGATGTTGTGTGCCTCAAGGCCAGAGGTGATCCTGAGCAGATAGCCTGTCTTGTGCCTCAAGGCCAGAGGTGATCCTGAGCAGATAGTCTGTCTTGTGTGGTCACATTGGGCAGAGTTCAAACATAAAGGTCCATGTTTTGCAGGTGGGCAAGTGTTGTGGCCCTCTGCAGTA
>NW_015633953.1:0-629 GCF_001515625.1 Sinocyclocheilus rhinocerous
TAACTGGATTTCCGTTCTTGGTGACTTTTTAATTCTGGAGAAACTGCTTCTTTTATATGAAGGAAATCTGAATGGCTGACCCATGTATTGTACTTTAAACGACTAGTTGCGGTTTTAACAGACTGATTGGTGCTGAGCAAAATGTAGACCTTATATTCATATGAAGTTGTTTCATCTGCTAACAGAGCTACTTTTGAAGACTGTTAATGACAAATATTAACAGTGTCAGAATTATGTAGTTACAGAATCTACCAGCAGTGGCTCTATATGACAGCGCTGGAGAAGAAGCGTTAAAAATAAAATAAATAAATAAATAAATAAAAACACTGTGATGTCAGCTGGAAAAGAAGGACGTTTAAGAGTGGAGCATATTACATTTTGTTGAAATATTTTTGAGGGCAGACATTTGTATCCTTAGGAATAAGCAGTGTAGGGCAGACATATCCTTAGGAATAAGCAGTGTTATGGTAATATCACTGAGCTACTATTATAATTCTTAACAAAAAACATTAATATTTCCTGTTTTCATTTTCATTTTCATTTAAAGTTTTAGTAATTTTTACCTTTGTCTGTAATTTTTACTAGATTTTCAGTTGTCTACATAGTTTTTATTTATGTACTAATTATTT
>NW_015633954.1:0-550 GCF_001515625.1 Sinocyclocheilus rhinocerous
AGAAAAGCTTGTCGCATCAAACAAAAAAAGACTTGAGGCTGTAAAAATGCTTCAGCGAAATATTTAGGTAAGGGTATGAATACTTATGCAATGTACTTATTTAATTTTTTTTATTTTTAGTAAATTTACAAAGTTGTGACAATTCTGTTTTTGCTTTGTCAATATGGTGTATGGAATGTAGATTGGTGTGGGAAAAAGTAATTTAAAGCAGTTTAACATAAGGCAGCAACATAACAAAACGTGGAAAAAAAATGAAAGGGTATGAATACTTTCGCAAGGCACTGTATACATAGTATATATATATATGTGTGTATGCACACACACATATATATACACACATATATATATATATATACTATGTATATATAAATATATATGTGTGTGTGTGTGTGTACACACACTGATTAAAAAATTTTAGACCACCTGTAATAATAAAGAGAGAAAACTAATTTTATTGTCAAAAACCTTTTATTTATTGGGCAAATAACAAACAACAACTAACAACTAAATAGTCTTTATTCACACAAAATAACAAAGAAACTTATGTATT
>NW_015633955.1:0-504 GCF_001515625.1 Sinocyclocheilus rhinocerous
TTCATTTTAGGCAAACCAAGCAAACATTGAAAAGAAAACAAATCTGTAGTGTTTTCAGAATACTGGAACATACTCTATCAGTATGGCCATGGGTGTGCAAGCTGCGCCAAAGAACCGTCTTTTTGAATTTTACCATCAACTAATCAGTGTTCATAAAATGCTCATAAATCAGTGAACGTCACAACATGTGGCTAGGGTTTGGTATTGTTTTCATTTTATCCATTCCGATTCTGCTTATTGATTTCAATTCTTATCGATTCCCAGTTTAGATTCCAAAGTTGTAAAAAAGTGAAGTAAAACATTTTGACCTGTGTGATCATTTAACCTACTTATTGATCATTTATTTGCAAAAAAAAATTTATTTATGTGCAGTGTTTGGACAATAAAATAATGTTCAGATTTATATACTTCCTTGACCAGTTGTTAGCAACAATTGACCAGTAGGCCTGAGTAGTAAGGTTTTTTATAAATGGTAATAGCAGCCATTTTTGACTGATATATTAG
>NW_015633956.1:0-581 GCF_001515625.1 Sinocyclocheilus rhinocerous
GAATGTATAGTGTGAAACGTCAGCATATAAATATCCAAGGCTAGGCTAATTGTTAACCCCGGTGAATTATGAGCAGCGTGAAACGTGAAGCAAGATAACCCAGGATAGAATGACCCATGGTTAACTATTTCGAGTGTGTAAAAGCCCTTTTGTCAGGCTTGACATGTTAACCTAAACCCTAAAATGACATGTGATTGTGCAGGGTTGCAAACGTGTGGTATTTTTAGCTGTTTATGATCACATAAAATATTGTTTTAAATCATATTTTCAGCATTAACTAAAACTAAAGTTGTCCTCCAATTGTTGTGGCGTATAAACATAATATTGTTGCTCTTTTGTTAGTTTTGACTGCTTCTATTGTCCTCATTTGTAAGTCTCTTGACTGCTTCTGTTGTCCTCATTTGTAAGTCGCTTTGGATAAAAGCATCTGCTTAATGACTAAATGTAAATGTATAAACCTCAACCTAGATTTTTCCAGTCATGCGCATGTTGTGTGGTTAACACATCTGAGTTGGATCAGTTTTCAGAACACCATCTGCCTAGTAGCATTACCTTTTTTTTTGCGCTACAATTTATAAAAT
>NW_015633957.1:0-386 GCF_001515625.1 Sinocyclocheilus rhinocerous
TTTATATGTAGGTTTAAAATTCTACAAAAGACACATTTAATGTCCGAAAATTTTTTTTTTTTTTAGCAAAATGTATATTTGACTTTTTTAGCAGAATGTATATTATTGCGCTCCGTCTGTTTAGCGTGTATGCGCGCAGCACGAGCGTGCATCTCGCGTGCCTCGCCCACTCCTGACAGCAAAATGGATATGTTTGCATTAAGAATAAGCGTGCACAAATTAGTGAAATTGTGTGAATTTAATTTGTGGTTAATGGAACCGCTTTAGCCCCGATTGATTTGTTAGGTTATTTCAAGTCAGGTTTTGGACTTTAATCCCAGTTTTTCTCCGGGTCTCCGTGGTGTTGTGATTCGTCATATTCACGCAGCAGCAGCGGTGATGAGAGA
>NW_015633957.1:414-663 GCF_001515625.1 Sinocyclocheilus rhinocerous
GAGAGAACGCGCTTGAGAAACAGTTTAGAGAGGAGAAATCAATCTACATATAAAATATTGGTCACAGATTATTGGTCACTTTCTAAATAATAAAAGTTTAACGCATCCACTAGTAATTATATATATATATATAGCCTATATATATATATATATATATATGAATCGATTTTTACTGATGCAACTATGTTAGAAACGATGCATCCCGATATAAATGACAACTTGTAGCCGATGCACACTTTTAAAACCGAT
>NW_015633958.1:0-624 GCF_001515625.1 Sinocyclocheilus rhinocerous
AATAAAAATACCCTGCAATTGTACTTTTAGTATACTAATCTGGTACACTTAAAGTCTGCTAAATTGGAACAATTTTAAATTTAGTGCTTAATGCACTTGTGCTGAAGTAGTGCTGAAGTCCAAATAAAAATATATTGAAGTATAAGTGGAATTATTGCAAGTATACTTCAGGTACACTTTAAATATATTGCATTTAAAGACCATCATAAATAGTGAAATTAAAACACATTTTAGGCTTAATATTGAGAAATGTGCATAGTGCACAAGTAGTAGTCCAAATAAAGTTTAATTATAATTTTTATATCAGTAAGTCTTGAGCAATATGTCAGTAAATATATTACTAGAGTTGAACTATACTTAGTAGGAAATAAATGTATTTTAAATATATTACTTTTATTTTACTATAGGTGTTATCATATAGGCACTCAGTTACTGCTAGCTACAAGAGAGAGAATGTAGAGAAGGGACAGACAGACATAGACAGAGGATATGACTGAGGAAAGGATACAAAAAATGCAGTGAGTAAAACGTTATACAGATGTCCACCTGGGATCATTGCTGTGAAAAAGAAAGACTTACTCACTCTGCACAAATGGCAGTATCCCACAGTCTTATGTGGACTTC
>NW_015633959.1:0-683 GCF_001515625.1 Sinocyclocheilus rhinocerous
ACAACATAATGTTCTTTTTAGCAGCATCATATGACCCCTTTAATCATTTCAGAGACAAAGGAATTATGAAATTACATATAAAGATACTTTCTATCTATCAACACACATTTGCCCTTGTTTGCACATATTTTTGTGACCTCTGAGCAATAAATGTAATAAGCCTTTTTGGCTGAATTTGGACAAGTGCGGATCTCTTTCATATCTATGTTATTGTATATTTTGGATCTACGCACCTTATGTTAGTTGCCTACTGGATTTCTGGACGAGTGTTTGGCGCTACAACCTTTTCTAATTGTGGATTGAATAATAATAATAATCATTTTTGTTATTATTATTAATGAATATAATTTTTTTTAATATAAAGTGGAACTGCATGCATCCCTGTTTCATGTGTAAAAACCATGCAGTTACTGTCCCAATAGAAGGTCACACAGCTGGACAGAGAAAGAACAGAAAAGGGGAAATGGGATACAGTGTGTGCGTGAGCATCTATATACACGCATGACAGTGCCACATATACGCCTCTCAGCTGACGTAACAAATCACTAAACCCTACCCATAGACCTTAGTCAATGTAGACACTATATTTAATTCTACATTCATTTCTCCACATGAAAATGAGGCTGTGAGGGACTGAATTACAGTCGGTTTAATAGGTTGTACTGGCTAAATTTCATTTATCA
>NW_015633960.1:0-560 GCF_001515625.1 Sinocyclocheilus rhinocerous
ACTTTTTCAATAATAAATTCAAATAAATTCTCATATTTCTTATATGGTGTCATTCTTTCTGGGGGTGAGGGGGGAAAAGCATGTGTGTGTGTGTGTGCAGGGGCGTGTCTACATGGTGGCCAGGGGTGGCACCAGCACCCCCCTACCAGATGTTGTGCGATAGGCTTGTTTTTAGTAAATTTCTAACTGCATCTGGCAGTGGCGGATCCTGGCATGTGTAGTCAGCTGCCTAGGGCCGCTTTATTCTCTTCTTTATACTTAATTTTAGGCGGTTTCTATAGTGTGATCTTAATGACAATGTCGAGAGCGCATAATGTTACGCGATCCATGTGTGCGAGGACGAATCTCTCCACTCCCAAGCGGATTTCCTTCACTCACACAAAACTGGACATGTGCTTTTAAATGTTGTTCTTTTATGAATTGGCTCGGCTCTGCTCTGTCACTGTCTCTCTTTGTTTAGTGAGTGTACATGATGTATTATAACATGCATCGTTCCGCAAACACAACCTCCCCCCCCACCCTCTTTTGAGCCAGTGCCCCCGACTGGCCCCCCCATTTAA
>NW_015633961.1:0-442 GCF_001515625.1 Sinocyclocheilus rhinocerous
ACATTCCACAGACATCCAGACCTGCCAGCTCACCAGGACCACCTGAAAACCCAGCAGGCAACTGTGATGAACATCCTTCAGCCCAAAGCAGCCAACAACCTGCAACGGCAGAGAAAGGACCAGCGAGACTGCGACACAAGTTGACACCTGATGCCCAGCCTGAACCACCAGGATCTGACCAGCATCATCCTCTCCTTGGCCCACACCCTCAAGGGCCTCAGACAGGAGGTAAATGAACTGAACCTGCAAGTCACAGAGTTTTACAGGGAACTGACACCTGCTCAACGAGAGAAAGCACAGAACAGATGCAAGGAACCTTACAGAATGGTGCAACAGAAGGAAATCACCAGTCTTCAGGAGGCACTAACAGCTGCTGAACACAGAGAGCAGCTTGAAAAAGCCACCAGACAGGACTTGGAAAGAGAACTGTTTCACACAAAGT
>NW_015633961.1:566-868 GCF_001515625.1 Sinocyclocheilus rhinocerous
GCCATCTGCATGCAGCCAGAGCTGAAGTCCAAACCCTGACTCAGCAATTCTGCAACATTAAAGAGGAGCTTGACATGGTTCAGAGAGAACTGAAACAGTCCTGCCGACTGCACATGGACTCACATAAAAGACAGTCTGCGGAACATCACACCGCCAGCAGTGCAAGCCCCCTCACCCCTGTTCACAGCTAGCATCTCGTTTCGTACTTATAATTTGTGACCGGTGTTTTGTTTTGCTCTCTCCTCTACGTTTCTGTGTTCGTCACTTCTCACTGGCGCATGCATTACACATACTTCCTACGT
>NW_015633962.1:0-553 GCF_001515625.1 Sinocyclocheilus rhinocerous
AACAACTTTTCTCCTCACTCCTTTTTATTTGGAATAAATATCACACAAACAATAAATACATACTTTTTAGACATTGGTTTGGGGCAGTCAGCTGTTGAATAATGGTTTTTGAGTATTAATAGGCTATGTCTTGAATTTTAGTGTCATATTTCCGCTGTAGAATATTGTATTGTCATGAACTCTGTCTCTGTCAAAATACTTTCTCTGCTCAGAAATCAGGGCACTCGGTGTAAGACTGTAAGGTCTCCAAATATCTGTTTTTAGATCAATATGATTTAATGAAACGTGCAGGAATCAACCAGTTAGTTCTCTCTTTGTTAATATTCCTTCTCCTCCAATTTTTTTTTATGGGTAAATATGTTTCCCTCATTTGTGTGGGATTCTTAGTCTTAGAAAATTATTAGTCATTATAACTAATCATACTAGAGTCATTTAAAATATAATATCTTGTGAAAGACACATTTGATCATTTTCAACTGGATATAGATTATAAATGCTCTTTTTAGACGGACCGAAACATAATGTCCCAGAGGTGTTCTATTGGATTTAGGTC
>NW_015633963.1:0-1505 GCF_001515625.1 Sinocyclocheilus rhinocerous
ACCATATATGTGCAGGTGTAAGGGAAATCAAATGTAATATTTTAAGAAACCATTTACAGAAAAAAATACACATACACACACAGTTCTTGTCATTGAAGATATTGTGATATTTTGATTTTAATCTCCGGTTCCTTGCTGTTCATCCAAAGCTCTTTCCAAATTTTGCATTCTCTCCAGTAATCCAGAGCCACTTCAGCAATTACATTCCCACCTGCATTACTAAACAAACACGCTTATCATTAGTTGGGTCACTCTTTTGGGAGAGTCGAGGCATTTAATTGCCACTCCACTTGAATCTGACAATTACATATTAGTGTTTCTCCTGAGAAAAATGAAGATTGCATTGCGGAATGACACGGAATGATCACCTTTGGTTGCATTTTGTCTATTCCATCAAATATGAACATGGACTGTAAAACATGTACTTGATACATTTCCATAAATCCACTGCTTTAGCTATACCTGAATATACAGAACATGAAAATCCCAGGTAGAGTATTAGTCAAATACACAATTAACACATACTCTTAGTTAGGGCTGTGCAATTAATCGAAAAACAGTTTCGATTTCGGCCTCCAACGATAATGAAAATACAATAATCGAGATGAAACAATTATTGCGCCCCATTCTGCTTCCTTTTCCAGCGCTGCGCTTTCGTTCCTCCATAAAAGCCCAATGTCACGTGCAAATCAGTAAACTCATGTAACGTGACTTTTGCAAAAATCATGTAACGTGACTTTTGCAAAATGGGACGTGCTTGATTTATAGAATTATATTTATTCATGTTTTTAAAAGCGTGAAAGAGAACTTGCGCTGCTCCTCAGGAAGATATGCGCTCGGAGACGGAACAGAACACAGACATGTAAGTCATCTTTCAGCTCAAGGTGCGCGCCTAAGCGGTCAAATACACGCAAAAATATGTCAAAATGCGGCGCTTAGTGATTATTCATGCATACCTTCGTCGGCCATGTAATAAATAAACGTAAAGAGTTGAGAATGTAAATACGCGTGTTAATGGTAAATTGGATCCGTGCGGCTCTTAAAGTGACAGCGGGCTATTTTCCTGCCGCAACTGTGTGCTTAATATTAATCAAACAACAAAAGACAAATTCAAAATCACACAAGCTCTTGAGTGAAGAACTTTTGTAGCTTTAATAAGAAACAAAAAAATGTAGATGTCATAACAACCTTATTTACAGGAAATATATATTTGATATGTATCACGATGTTTAAATAAATCACTCATATAAAGTTTTGGTCATATGGCCCCCTCATAATCGTGTTAAATAATCATGATTACAATATTGACCAAAATAATGGTGATTAGTAGTTATACCTGTTCCGATCTAAACTGACATTCTGGAACATTTTATTACTTGCGCTGTAAATGTGTGAATATTGTTTGTGTGGGAAATGGTGCTCAGATTTAAAATGTGTGAACATGCTTGCTGTTTTTCCCTTTTTTCCTACACATTTCTTGTGGGGATTTAAGTTACATGATTTTT
>NW_015633964.1:0-588 GCF_001515625.1 Sinocyclocheilus rhinocerous
ACACACACACACACACACACACACACACACACACAGAGAGAGAGGGGTCGGAGGTCACAGATTGCGCTGCACACACAGAAACTTGTCAAAGCTGCCCCACGATTTATATATATATATATATAGAGAGAGAGAGAGAGAGAGAGAGGTGTAACGGTTTACAAAATTCACGGTTCGGTTCTATACGACACAGTGGTGTCACGGTTCGGTACATTTTCGATACAGCAAAAAGAACGAAATGCCAGAGAAATTGCCTTGATTTTTCGAAAAAACGAAAAACATAAGCGCCATGCTTTAAAAATATTTTAGACTTTGGAGGGCCTTTTGACTTTTGCCGTTTATCTAAGATGATTTTGGAAGCTTTTTTAACATTAATTTCTTATTTTGCTGATTTTCAGTGTTTTTTAAGTTATTTCTTATTTTATATTAGGCCTATAGCATGGTCTATTTGTATTCGTTTTGTTAATAAATTAAACATTCTATGTTCAATATAAGTCTGTCGTACTGTTTTGTTGTTGTTAATTCAATCAATTGACGCCGAACTGACGCTAATTCGAAAGTGAAAGTAAAATGCGCACAGGCATTTACAAG
>NW_015633965.1:0-327 GCF_001515625.1 Sinocyclocheilus rhinocerous
ATTCTTCAGAAATTATTGTAATATGCAGATTTTATGCAGAAAATGCTTGCACGGCAGTGTATTTGTGACCCATGAATAACTTTTTAAGCCAGTGATAACTGAACAATGTCCTTCATACAATTTTTCATAAAAATCTTACACTGTTGATACAAATGAAGCACTGTGAAACCTGAATTGTTTTGTTCCATGTCAAGTCAAGATTATTAGTAATGCTTTTAAAAATACAGATTGTTTGAAAGCAGCCTAGCACAGAGAAATGAAAAAGCTCATAGGAACATGCAGAAATCCTGTCTGCGTCTGTCCTGATCCCATCCAGCTTTCGTTCCC
>NW_015633965.1:337-575 GCF_001515625.1 Sinocyclocheilus rhinocerous
GCGTCTGTCCTGATCCCATCCAGCTTTCTTTCCCCCACTTTTTAGTCTGTTTTAACTTTCCTGTAAAATTAAAGGCAACAAGCCTTTTAAAAAACCATGAAAGGAGGAAAATGTACAAAGTTCACCCACTGAAGATAACTCTACATCTGTGTCATCAAGCCAATCAATTGCTGAAAACAGCTCATTTTGGCCTGTGCTGTCAGTGAATGATCGTGGATAAATCTCAGAAAGATAATAA
>NW_015633966.1:0-786 GCF_001515625.1 Sinocyclocheilus rhinocerous
CAGAGAGCTGTGGGTAAGTGGTTGCATTGTTGATTACCTGAAGCTTCTCCAAATACAAAGACCCAGCTGCTTTCTCATGTCTCTGCCAATGACAGAGAGCCTATCGGCTTTGGGAGAGGACAGCGAGAAACCATCTAAAACAAGGGTCTTCAACTGGGGGTCCGCCAATTAATATCTGATCACAAGTAATTTTTCGTTAAAGAAAAAAAAAAAAAAAATGAAAGTGTACAAGTAGGCTTTAAAGAAAAAAAAAAAAAAAAAAACATCACAAAATCAATTTTAAATATAAACACCCTGAAACGAAAGCTAGAGCACCCTCAGTTGATACTGCAATGGTATAATATTTTTGGCGAAATGGATTTAGCAAACGCTTCATTGCGTTTTTGATTTTGAGCTCTGGAGAACATTACATGTTCCTGTTTACAGTGTGTTTTTGCAGCGGTAGCCAATCACAGACATGTTTGTTGATCTGTTGAACGCAATGGCCAAACAGAGGTGTTTAAAGCCGGGCTCACACTACAGGAGTTTTAGGCCGATTTAGCCCCGATTTTCCCCTCCCGAGAATCGGAGAAAAAATCTTGTCGAGGACCTCGATCAGTTCCGATGTTCGGTGCAGATTATCTTGTAAGGCCGGGCATACACTGTGCGATTTCAGCAACATTTTTGTTAAATACCAACTCTCACTGTATGAGTTAATCGCATGCACTGAAACCTAAAGATGTGTCCGAGTTCCGGTCCCCTTGCAACTGATACTCAACTGCCATTGGCTCATCTGCGTTTGAGGGG
>NW_015633967.1:0-608 GCF_001515625.1 Sinocyclocheilus rhinocerous
ACAATAAGGACGATAACATTAAAGATTTAAAAATGGCTCTAAATTAAAAAGACCACAACTATCCACCTTATTCCTAATCGCGATGGGCGAGACTTCCGGTTCATTATAGCCGCTATAGGGAAATAAGAGAAGAATGTGCAGTATAAAACTGTTTGCACTACATACCATTGTGTTCATAATTAAGATAATACACTAAAATAATATGGTAAGACAAACCAATTTGCAATATCAAGCAGAAAGCCGTTTTGTACAGCTAAAAATAGCTGGAAGCAAATGAGACCAGAAGCAAGACCCATAAAATGTACAAATGGCCGCGCCCATTTTTACGGAAAGAATAAGGTGGATAACTACATAACGACACAGCGCAACGTTACAGTTGGAATGATTTTTTTTTTCCAGCTGATGAACAACAACACACCAACAGCCAATCCACTCGACTGGAAAGAGCGCGAGCATTTAAAGCGGTAGACAACACATAACGGTAGTGCGCTTATAATAAACAGAACGTTATCGTCCGTTGGTGTGGACGCTAATATTTAACCTTTTTTTTTATATTTAATATTTATCATCTGCTTCCAGCTATTTTTAGCTGTACAAAACAGCTCATT
>NW_015633968.1:0-185 GCF_001515625.1 Sinocyclocheilus rhinocerous
ACGACATTCTAATTTATTGAGATGCACCTGTAGTTCACCCAAAAAAATTTAAATGTTCTCATCCTCAGGACATTCAAGATGTAGATGAGTTTGTTTTTTTACTAGAACAGATTTGGATAAATTTAGTATTACATCACTTGCTCACCAATGGATCCTCTGCAGTGAATGGGTGCCGTCAGAATGAG
>NW_015633968.1:205-573 GCF_001515625.1 Sinocyclocheilus rhinocerous
GTGAATGGGTGCCGTCAGAATGAGAGTCCAAACAGCTGATAAAAGCACCACAATTCTCCACAAGTAATCCACACGACTCCAGTCTATCAATTAATGTATTGGGAAGCGGAAAAATTCTCTCATTCTGACGGCACCCATTCACTGCATTGGCGAGCAAGTGTTGAAAATGCTAAATTTCTCCAAAACTGTTCCGAACTCATCTACATCTTGGATGGCCTGAGAGTGAGTAAATGTTTAGCCAATTTTAATTTTTGGGTGAACTATTCCTTTAAGAGACATACTGCATATTTATGAGATCATGGAATTGAAATTTAGATACTTCTGTAAAAATGAGGGCTAAAATATGAAAGGAGTCTGTGACTTGCCTC
>NW_015633969.1:0-788 GCF_001515625.1 Sinocyclocheilus rhinocerous
TATTATCTTTGTTAACTTGAGTTGATAAAAACCACAACAGTTCATTGTTCATGTTCTGTGCATTAAATATTGACATTAACTTTTGATTTTAATAATGTATTAGGATATGTAGAAATGAGCATTAAGATTAATAAAAGCTTTAGAATTATTTTTCATTGTGAGTTAATGTTAATGTAGTTAACCAATGTCAACAAATAGAACCTTACTTTAAGGTGTTACCAACATTTTTATAAGATCTTTTAGAAATATACCTGTTTATTGTAGACTAAATTAAAAAAAAATGCGCATGAGCAGTTTTCAGTTTGCTCAGAAATTAAAGAAAGTCTCTTGGTGATCAAGAAATCCTGGATACTGACAATACTGCGGACAGCTTTAAGGCTGGAATTCACTACGCAACTTTTGCACAGATCTTTACCCTTAATTTAGTTGCTGAAAGTCAAAGAGACTCTCTGCAGATTTTAAGCAGTTGGAGCTGATGGATTTCATAGAAAATTGTGTTGTGTATGATGGGTACAGACTCTGATATTTTAGCTTCAGACTATGATTCCATTCATTTGGAATATATCAAACATGCGGCGATGTCCAGTTTCTCACTCTAACCATTTGGCAAATGTATGATAAATAATGTTTTAAAATGAGTGTGCTCCAGTCTTCCGCCTCTGTGTCTTACCGACTTCCATGGCAAAATTGACCCTCAGGTCCACATCCTCGGCCCAAACATCATTGCCAGGATTGTTGTAGAACACAGGGAAGATGCCGCGGTACAGATGAGCCTGTCGGGCCGTCTG
>NW_015633970.1:0-536 GCF_001515625.1 Sinocyclocheilus rhinocerous
ATGGAGCAGACCTGACTTACATTTCACTGCTGGTCATATATTCTCGATATAACCATGTATGTGACAAATAAAAAAAATCTTGAATCTTGAAGTACAAATAATAAGGGACACTTTCAATGAACTGGGTACTTTTTTCCCAAATGTATGTTAGATGATTGTGTAGTTTTTCCTATAGAAACATAGGAAAATAACAATTTGAAGATCACTGTACCTCATTCATGGAAAGTTTCAGGGATGTATAATTTATGAAAATGTATCAAAACAATAAACATTTTGTATAGCAATTGTCTACTTTCTACTGTTACATCAGGGTTCACTTTTATGTCCTTCCATATTTTTTTTGTTTTGAGTTACTGAAAATTAACCTGAATATGAAATTTTGAAATGAATTTTTACTTTTATTTCAGAGTTTATTGAAGAAAATGAGAATGAAGAGTTGAGTGAATTTGAGGAGAAAAATCACGTTAAAACCAGAGAAAAACTTTTGAGTTGCTTTCAAACCAAACAGAAAGATTTAAAGAAAAGAAGAGCCAAGA
>NW_015633971.1:0-372 GCF_001515625.1 Sinocyclocheilus rhinocerous
AGGCCATCCCCGGAGTGTCAGACTGGGTTTTGGGGATAATAAAACAAGGTTATACACTTCATTTCGCTCAAAGACCCCAGCGTTTCAGCAACGTGGTTTCCACCTCGGTTCAGAGCAAGGACGCACACGTTCTGCACGCCGAGGTGATGAATTTCCTGGCGAAAGGAGCCATAGAAACGGTTCCCCCGGCTCAGAGCGAGTCAGGCTTCTACAGCCGATACTTCCTCGTCCCCAAAAAGGATGCCGGCCTAAGACCCATCCTCGATCTCAGACTCCTGAACCGCGCCCTCATGAAACGGCCGTTCAGGATGATTACATTGAAACAGATCCTCTCGCAAGTGTGCCCAGGGGACTGGTTCTTTTCACTGGATC
>NW_015633971.1:410-583 GCF_001515625.1 Sinocyclocheilus rhinocerous
GTGCCCAGGGGACTGATTCTTTTTGATGGATCTGAAAGACACCTACTTTCACATCCAGATAGCCCCCCACCACAGACGATTCTTAAGATTCGCATTCGAGGGAGTGGCATATCAATATACGTTCCTTTCCTTTGAACTGTCCCTAGCTCCTCGCACTTTTACGAAGTGCATGG
>NW_015633972.1:0-507 GCF_001515625.1 Sinocyclocheilus rhinocerous
TACAACTATTTGTTCAATTCTCAGCCCTTTTTCACGTGTGACATTATTTTATGCCTAATCCTGAATTCAAGGTTAGAATTATGGCCGGGGAAAGAAGAAAATGCAAACATGAGCCAGATGTTTTCTGCTGCATCTGTGAGTGTTTTGCTGCATCCAAACAGACACAGATAACTATAGGTTTTGTGGAAAAAGTTTTTTTGTCTTTAAAATGAGTATTTGAACTTTTTTTTTTTCACTCCATATTTTCCACTCCACTCCATATAAGTTAAATGATATATTTTAAAGACTTAATTTTCTTTAAAACTGACTGCTTTTGTTATTTTGATGAGTGCATTAGAACTGATACATATAATTATACATACGTACATGTATAAAATCTGAAAAATTTTCATTCTTATTTTGGGAAAAAACTACACGATGGAAAGTTTTTATTGATACTTTTGAATTCATCATCTTCAAATTAGGTAATATAAGGATATTTTGGCAAAACTTTTCAAGATGCAGGGC
>NW_015633973.1:0-866 GCF_001515625.1 Sinocyclocheilus rhinocerous
CATTGTTATATGCTTGAACTGTTTTATATCTATAGATTTTATTTAAGGCAAGTTGTGATGATTTGAGAAGGCTAAATTGATCAAGCAGACTATGATCAACTCACTGTCTGAGTTGAGAAAAGAAAAAGAAAAAAAAAACTATATATATACAGTGTATATCTTTAACGAACAAAAAAATGCTCCAAACGTTTTTCTAAATTAACTTAATTAAAAAAACTAAATGAAATATAATCATTTTTATATTACATGCAAAACTGAACTATTTTAAAGTACGAGTTTTGTCCATCTCATTATTACAAAGTGTAGTAGACGTGATGTAAGAAGTTTGGAATGTCTTGCTGTGTAGAGAGCTTCTTTTATTATAACGTAACTTTGTGAGATCGCAATGAAATAAGATCAGTGACAACTTTGTGGTGATTATAAAGGGAGTGCACTTTGCGCCATAGCAATGACTGGCACAAAATATATGTGAAAATAGATGTGCATTAAGGCTAGAGCCCCCTTACTCATTTCAGACCAGAGTATGTGAGCAGATTGGAGTGGCAACAGTTTCCCCTCCGCACTTCTTTCGTTCAATAATCACTCAACTCCATGTTATGTAGAGCAATTTAGCCTAACAGCTTAGCTCTTGGCTCACCACATTTTACTTAGCACCTAGCACAATGAAACTTATCACTTAGCACACTTCTTTGTCTTGGAGAGAACCATTCAATCTTTCTTGAGATGAAGGGACAACTCATGAATGCTAACTCATTCTTTAGTTAAAACAGTAAACATTAAAACATGCCCTATTTCAGTAGTATTGTCACAAGGTTTCAACATCATATACAGTGTTGGGAGTAACGCATTACAAAAGTAATAATATT
>NW_015633974.1:0-323 GCF_001515625.1 Sinocyclocheilus rhinocerous
AGTATACTTTTATATTCTAGAAAGTGGGCCAATTTAGTCCCAAGGGGAATAGAAGTATACTACTAGTGTATTTACTATTTACTACTAGTATATTTATTTGTAGTATATACTACAAATACTGATATTTGTATACTTACTACATAAAGTATACTTAAAAATATACTTGAACTTTACTTAAAGGGATAGTTCACCCAAAAATAAAAATTCTGTCATTATTTACTCACCCTCGTGTCGTTCTAAACCCGTAAGGTCTCTTTCATCTTTGGAACACAAATTAAGATATTTTTGATGGAATCTGAGAGCTCTCTGATCCTCCCATAGAC
>NW_015633974.1:408-953 GCF_001515625.1 Sinocyclocheilus rhinocerous
GTAAAATAATCCATGTGACATCAGGGGTTCAACCGTAATTTTACGAAGCTACGAGAATACTTTTTGAGTGCAAAAGAAAAAAAAATAACGACTTTATTCAACCGTTTGTCTCCTCCGCATCACCATAGCGCCTAGATGTCCTTGCTATGTTTCTGGGCCTTGATAGTGTAAGGACCCATGCTGTCTATGGGAGGGCCAGAGAGTTCTCAGATTCCATCAAAAACATCTTAATTTGTGTTCCGAAGATGAACGGAGGTCTTATGGGTTTGGAACAACATGAGGGTGAGTAATTAATGACAAAATGTTCATTTTTGGGTGAACTATCCCTTTAAGCATACTTAAATGAAAATGTATTAATATTTAATACAATTAACCTGAACTTCTGAGTCTTTTTTTTTTTTTTTTGGCCCACACAAGTACATCTTCATATGTAATTTCATAATTACCTCTATTGAATTTACTGACAAGCATTTACTGCAAACTAAAATATACTTAAATGTTTTGTGCTTATTGGTGAAAGAGCAACTTCTGATGAAATGTAAAAA
>NW_015633975.1:0-964 GCF_001515625.1 Sinocyclocheilus rhinocerous
AATACCAACTCTGACGACGTTTAAACGTTATCCCTTTCTATATTTCCCCCTATACTTCAGTGCTTAGTGTTGTGCCGTTGGATTTTTTATTTATCAAAACGCCGCCACTGCCGTAGTTACACGTGATTCGAACCGGAGCCGTGAGCTACCAAACAAACCTACCGTCTATGACAACCCATAGATATGAAGCTGGATATGTGTGATGCTAACATTCAAAAGCATCAGTTTTCAAATCTCCCAGCATATTAAAATTGTTTTGAAGTCATAACATAATATTCTTCAAGTAATTGTGCGAAAATTACACTTTATTAATTCGAAACTGTAAATTTGTGTGAAAAGGAATAGTCAGAATTTCACTGCCTCTAGTGTTCATTTCTTTTGGAAACTGCAGTGATATGTACTCTTTGGTATACGTATTTCGCGTCTCGCGAAAAAGGGCCCCAAGGTACATTTTTGCCATGAGACCAGGTAGGAAAATCAGCTATTGATGTTTGTCTTAATATGGAACATTCAATAGAAAGTGTCATGTTACCTGCTGACTTTGTATATTATCTGTACCCAGGGATGGGCACAAATACATCAAAAAGTATTTTGTTACAAATTACAAATACTTGCTCATCAAATGTATTTAATTTTAAATACAAAATACTGGTGTGAAAAATGTATTTTATTAAAATGCAAGTAATTTATAATTTGAAAATACAAAAATACAAACATTATTTACAAGCAATCATTTGAAGTGCAAGAGACAGTGCCATTACATTTAGTAATACTGGAGTTAGATACACACATAAGAGAAAGAGAAGTGCTTTCCCCTCCTTGAACAACTTATAAACAATATATTCTTTAACCCTAACACTAGACAATGTATCCAATATTGATCCATATTTCTTCTAATTTCTTATCCTAACAGTATCCAATATTGATCCATATTTCTTCTAATTTCTTATGTTCACTTAAGACA
>NW_015633976.1:0-364 GCF_001515625.1 Sinocyclocheilus rhinocerous
TACCGATCACTATCGGCCGATAATCGCTTAGGGATGTTTGATCGGCAGTCTTTAAAAAGGCCGATCTCATAAACCGATCTCAAGCTGATGATGCGCCTGCTGTGCGAGGTTTGGCACAACATGCAGCGGCACCGTCTCAGTCCGGTATTTTTTCCGCGATCATGTTAAAGGGTTAGTACACCCAAAAATGAAAATTAGCCTGTGTTTTACTCACCCTCAAAGCATCCTAGGTGTATATGACTTACTTACAAATCCAGTCGGAGTTATATTAAAAATGGTCCTGGCCCCTCCAAGCCTTTCAATGGGGATAACAATTCAATTCAATTTTGCCAACGAAAATATTACTCTTGAATTTGTTTCAAAC
>NW_015633977.1:0-192 GCF_001515625.1 Sinocyclocheilus rhinocerous
TAGTTATTGTAATAGTTGTCTTTAAAATTATCAAGCTTGGTATTAGTATTTGGAACCCAGTGATTAGTGATTGGTTACTGGCCCCCTCGAACAATAGGAAAAGACTGGTGGCATCTGCCGAAACCCGGGTTCTAACCAGGGACCTTTAGATTTTCAGTCTAACGCTCTACCAAATGAGCTCTTTTGGCCACA
>NW_015633977.1:426-1827 GCF_001515625.1 Sinocyclocheilus rhinocerous
GCACTTTGGATGGGTTAAATGCAGAGCACTAATTCCGAGTATGGGTCACCATACTTGGCCACATGTCATGTCACGTCACTCACTTCACTTAACTTGCCCAGCCCTAACATATATATATACACACACTTACATACAAACAAACCATGAATTGACATTTAGTAAAAGTCCTAAGCTTATTTTACATTATTAAAACTATCCAGCTGGATGGTAGGACTCGAGCCTCCACAAAATTTGTGGTCGAGTTGTTCTGTCAGGACAAAAACTTATTTGAATAGTGAAATTATGGTCACATGATAAACATTTCAAAGTCAAATTTAATAATTTGACTTCACATTTAAATACTTTAATGATGACAGTGCTTAATAATTTATTGTAATGTGTACTCATTCCCTAAAATTAAACTTAAGCAAAAATTCAAGTGAAACTTTATAAATTACTACTGCCCTGGATCACTAGTGCTCTGAATACGCCACTGCTTTTGTGAATATATTTCTGCATTTAACACTGACTTAGTTTAATAAACTAATAGTTGGACAGGCATTATATGCTCTGTTTTGCTTTGATATGATATTTCACAAGAGAAAATGCCTTTATTGTTGTTAAAGTAAAAAAAAAATTATAACCTGTTATGAACTTTTAAGGTCTTCGTCTGTATAGCACCTGACATTTACAGCAACGTAAGATAATCAGTCTTCTGCATGTTTCAACAATTGGAGAGACATTGAAGTAAATACGTACATCAGTACTAATCTGGAACTAAAAATGTATGTTTTCCAGTTAAAATGGTTTGATAAAGGACAATAAGAGTAATATTTTCCTTGATTTGATATTTGCCTTGATAGCATATGTATATAACTCAGTTGTCTATTTGATTTGTGTGCTCACATCTGGAAGACAATTTATTAGGTTTTTTGCTCATCTACAAGACATCTATAATAAACTTTTATTTTTTACGTAAACAAAAATCAAGTTCATAACAGCTCAAAAGTCAGAAATTAAATGAAGGGTGCTTCTCAAATGGAAGGCTGCATCCTTCCTAGTTCAGTCCTTTTGAGGCTTCAATGCTAGACTCCTGTTCAGCATTGAACACTAGAATAAGATGGCTACATAATTGTTTCCATCCCCCTGGTCACAGCACGAAAATACTATTAAAATTATAATTTGAATGCAACTTTATATTAGCCTCTTCTGGGGCAGATCTAGAAAATTATTTATAGGGTGGCATGAGTATTATGAGGGGTGGCAACACCAAAGCAAGTGCCAATGCATAGTTTTATGTGGATTTGTGGCCTGACATACATATTTGTGTTCATTAATATTGTGAAACTACTGCATTGCCACTAAGTAATCATCTATAAGGATTAAAGGGGTCATATGATGTTGCTAAAAAGAACATTATTT
>NW_015633978.1:0-378 GCF_001515625.1 Sinocyclocheilus rhinocerous
CTAAAGGAACATTCGAGGGTCAATCCAAGTGAGCAGTCCAAAGTATTAAATGAACAAATCAATAAAACAAGGCTATGGCAATGGCTATGGCAATGGCAAATGAAAACGCTGGGCAGAGTCCACGACAGCAAAACAATACTTCACCATGTGAATGTGAATGCAGTAGCGGTTTTTGGCACGGGCGAACTGGGCAGTCGCCCGGGGCGGCATTTTTTCATGATACATGGGGGGTGGCACGAGCAGTTAAAAAAAAAAAAAAAAACTCTTCGCCGCCGCCGCCGCGAAGCGGTTTTCTATTATCTATCATTTCACTGTGTGGGGAATTGGCAAACTGGCGCCCCTGCTTGCTGAGAAGGTGCCGTGCACAGAAGCTGTGTG
>NW_015633978.1:434-542 GCF_001515625.1 Sinocyclocheilus rhinocerous
CGGGGGACAGTTCACCTCTGGGTCTCTCCCAAATGGAACGGACAGGGGGGTGGGATCCACTGTTATAGAGCAATACTCTAATGGAATTAGTGGGCTAAAGTCAGTCAC
>NW_015633979.1:0-471 GCF_001515625.1 Sinocyclocheilus rhinocerous
AAAGAAGGTGTACCGTCGATAAATATCGATACCGTTTTATCGCCCGGCCTAGGTTGTACACCAAAGTTCCTTCTTTCTATTGATAGTTTTATTTTATATCCTTTTACCACAAAGTGATACTGAGATTTCCTATCATGCCATTAGTGCAAAGCAACGTATATCAGACAGTTCAGCCTCTAATTTTTTTTCTTGCTGAGCAAATCTTTTCTCTATTGGGCGGACATTTCGGCCACCTGAGCAAAGACATTCTTTATACCAGACCTGTACAAAATAGAAATTTTGTATAACAATATACACTATACTATTCAAAAGTTTGGGGTCAGTAAGTATTTTTTTCTTTTTCTTTTTTTTTATTAATTATTTTATTCAGCAAGGATGTGTTAAATGGATAAAAAGTGATAGTAAAGACTTGTATTGCTAGAAAACATTTATATTTTTAATAAATGCTGTTCTTTTTAACTTTTTATTAGC
>NW_015633980.1:0-582 GCF_001515625.1 Sinocyclocheilus rhinocerous
ATTCGCTATAAAATGGGTAGGTTAAGGGGTCTAAAAATCTAAATTTCTTATTTTTTATTAATAAAAATGCATATTCGCTGTAAAATGGGTATGTTTAGGTTTGGTTGGGTAGGTTAAGGGGTCTAAAATCTAAATCCCCCTGCACCACAACCCAGTTCTTATGTGGCTTACAGTAACCCTCCTTTGCATCACTGTCAAATAAATCCCATACCCTGATATTCATATCATTATACACAATCCCTTACGAAAATTAGCAATGGTATTACTATAGTAAAAGTATAGTAGCCCAACCATGTTTTTTTGGCTTTTTTATTACCAATTATAGCCAATAACCACAGTAGTACTACAAATACCATGGTTAAACTATGGTTAGCGTAGCAAAATGTTGTTTTTACCTTGGTTTAACTATAGTAACCATGTTTTTGGTTGTAACCATGGTTAATATTCGTAAGGGATATTTTCATGTTATTTTATATCTTTTTATTTTACGGCATGTATTTGTGAAAATTATTAGGCTATACTTACAGCACATCTTTATATCACTTTATTAAAATTAAGCAAAACCAAACGACAAATGTTTAC
>NW_015633981.1:0-785 GCF_001515625.1 Sinocyclocheilus rhinocerous
GTATTCTGACACCTTTCCATCAGAACCAGCATTAACTTCTTGAGCTACAGTAGCTCGTCTGTCGGATCGGACCACACGGGCCAACCTTCGCTCTCCACGTGCATCAGTGAGCCTTGGCCGCCCATGACCCTGTTGCTGGTTCACCACTGTTCCTTCCTTGGACCTCTTTTGATAGGTACTGACCACTGCAGACTGGGAACACCCCACAAGAGCTGCAGTTTTGGAGATGCTCTGACCCAGTCGTCTAGCCATCACAATTTAGTGCTTGTCAAACTCGCTTCAATCCTTACGCTTGCCCATTTTATCTGCTTCTAGCACATCAACTTTGAGGACAAAATGTTCACTTGTTGCCTAATATATCCCACCCACTAACAGGTGCCGTGATGAAGAGATAATCAGTATTATTCACTTCACCTGTCAGTGGTCATAATGTTATGCCTGATCGGTGTATATCTAGCCAATACAAATATGTATGCTTATGTATGTGCATATATAAATTTTACTCTGGGGATGTTATAAACTTATATTGTCATTTAGCCAGAGAATGTACATATGTGAAAATTCTATATGGCCTTATATATAACATATATGGCAATATAACATATAGGGCAATACATGTCATATATTACATTTCTGTATGGGAATGTTATTGCTCTCAGACAAAACAAGACTAGTATAACAAGGAGCCAGCACAATTGTGTGATATTGCATGCAACAGTTCAATAAACAATTCAGTATTGAGTTACTTTAAAGGGGTCATATGATGCGATTTCAAGTTTTCCTTT
>NW_015633982.1:0-308 GCF_001515625.1 Sinocyclocheilus rhinocerous
TAATTAAAAGGCTGTTTATATGCATATCTGCTAATTGTTTACGAGGAGCACACATGTAAGAGGCTGACAATTAGCGGAACATATCAGGGCTCGCAAAATTTCAAAATCCCTTGTAGCCCTTCGGGCAGGTACTCTTCAGAATTTGGTAGCCCGAAAATTAATTTAACTAGCCCAAATAAAATAAAAAATATATAGAAAATCAGATAGGAGTTTAAATGTCAATCAAAAATATTTTTAATACACAAATATCAACAAATATGAAGGAAGGGATTTTATTTCACTATTTACAGGGTATCTGCAGAATTTTA
>NW_015633982.1:759-866 GCF_001515625.1 Sinocyclocheilus rhinocerous
GCAAATTCATTCTCTGCCACGAGGTGGCGCTTTAGGAGCGCTGAAATATTGCGGTTTACCCAGTAACGGCTGTACACAAAGCAGCTCCGTGCTCATAAACGCTGCTT
>NW_015633983.1:0-570 GCF_001515625.1 Sinocyclocheilus rhinocerous
TATATATATAAATATATATATATATAATTTTTGCAACCGTATTTATAATACATATATCTGGTCCTATTTTGCACAATAAATTCACATCAACAAACAGTTGACAGTAGCCATTGACTTCCATTGTATTTTTTCCATGCTATAGAAGTCAATGGCTACAATCAACTGTTCGGTTACCAACATTTTCCAAAACATCTTCTTTTGTGCTTAACAGAAGAAAGAAACTCATACAGGTTTGGAACAACTTGAGGCTGAGTAAATGGTGAGTAAATGACAGATTTTTGGGGTGGGTTATCCCTTTAAATTTTTGCAAGAAAAAAAGAAAAAGAAAGGTAAATATGAGCAAAGAAGAACAAAAATCTAACCTTTCACTGAAGTAAAACAATTGAAAGTGGGGGGAATATAATTATGAAATTAATGTTTTTTCTCCAATACACGTTGGCCACAATTATTAGCACCCCTAGAAATTCTTATAATTTGTATATTTCCATTCATATTTCCATTTTCTTGACCTTTAATTTACCAAGGGGGCTAATAATTCTGACCACAACTGTATGTATGTATGTATATATA
>NW_015633984.1:0-483 GCF_001515625.1 Sinocyclocheilus rhinocerous
TTTGTAATGCTGGTGAATAATAATACAAATTTCAGTGAAGTTTGCTGTTCTATTCTCACATGGAGCATGGGTTGGAAAAAAACTGACAGGAAAGTTTTTAATATTTTTTATAAGGGAAAGTAATTTTACTTGTGAAAAGGTTTAGTGACGTAAAAAGTAAAAACCCCAGGAAAGGATTTTTGGCGCTGTAATGTGGTGTTTTGTTTCATGTTTTCCATGTCTTTTATTTTGTAATTGTTTCATGGTCCCTGTTTGTGTCATGCTTCCCTTGCCCTCATGTATTCATGCCATTGGTTCCCCTGTTCATTGTGTCATGTTCTGATTGGTTGTCTTAGTCATGTGTCTTGTTTCCCATTGGTTTGTTCTTGTCATGTGACCCTCTTGTTTCCTATAAGTAGCTTCATGTTCCCATTGTGCCCTCGTCGTGTATTGAATGTATTTAACCCGCTGTTGGTGAGTCTAGTCTGTTTATGCCTCGTCAAG
>NW_015633984.1:566-669 GCF_001515625.1 Sinocyclocheilus rhinocerous
GCTGTAAATAAAACTGCACTTGGGTTCTCACTTATCTCACTTACCAGTGGATGATACATTACAGAATACACGACCTCTACAATGAACCCAGCAGTATCACGCC
>NW_015633985.1:0-577 GCF_001515625.1 Sinocyclocheilus rhinocerous
ACAGTGTTCTATGATAAAATACAGCAGATCCATCAGACATTTAAAGCTCTTTCAAACCAGGAGAAACTGCCGTATCGGTCAGGAGAACAGAAGAACTGCTGTGTGTTTGCTGCTCAATGTGTGTCTGCCTGTCACCATAAAAGAGAAAACACTCAACCTGCCCTGATCTGATGTTTCCAACACATCTACATTATATTATGCCAAATTACTGTATTATATTACTTAGATGTATATTTTGCTATATTTTAAGTATTTTAATTTCTAGTTTATATACTTACATACACTAGTAATTCATTTTGCACTACATGCTTAATACTTTTTATATATTATTATTATTACTATTCATGCGTGGGGCCGACATGCTTCCTCAATAAAGCAGATAGCACACGGCCCGAAAAACGCAAAAACAACAACTAGAAATACGCAGTTTATGATAGACACAGCAAAGAGAGGGGAAAAGAGAAAAAGTTTCACTCAAAGCACTCCACTCGCACTCACAGCACTCTGCCAACCCACGCTCACACACGCACAGAGGAGAGAAGAGCACAGGAGAGAGAGAGAGACAGGAGAGAAGAGC
>NW_015633986.1:0-596 GCF_001515625.1 Sinocyclocheilus rhinocerous
TCGGGCGAGTACTGGAAAAAGTGGTATCGGTGCATCCCTACCATAACGTATCGTGTTTCTATTAAATTGTTATCATGTTAAATAAAAATTCTGTCATAAAACAAATGTGACAAGACACATGCTACTTGACTAAAAAGTTCCAATGTATAGATCACACTTACATTAAGCTGCTTTTAGCCTTACCTTGGAGTTGATGCACTCTCCAGCTATGAAACTAAGTAAGTAAATAATTAAATAAATTTGCATTATAGTATCTTGTAGGATGATAAGACGATATGACTATGGAGCATAGTATACCAACACTAGTATACTGTACAGTATGCAATAACTATGCTAGCATAGGCCTTTATCATACTTTTGTGTTCGGAAAGTGTTTCAAAATAGTTTCAAATAGTAGTATTGCAGCCTGTATCAATGGCTGTGCCCATAGCACAGGATTGCTGTGATTTCTTCATGTAAAATCCAACACAGATATGTCTTCTAAAGACACCATATGGCAAGCACTAGTCATATATGTGAATGTTGAGCAGCGAGCTCATTGGCTACCGATGCAGAAGCGAACCAATCAGCTGTGCCATGTGATAATGATGTCATTA
>NW_015633987.1:0-1371 GCF_001515625.1 Sinocyclocheilus rhinocerous
ATCCAAAATAAACGTTTTTGTTTACATAATATATGTGTATACTGTATATATTACATATATATATAAATACAAACACATGCATGAATAAATTAAAATGTTATGTTTATATATTAAATATATTTTATATAATATAAAATATAAGAATATAAATATATAAATGTATATACATGTACATATTTTCAAAATATATACTGTACGTGTGTGTATTTATTTATATATATACATAATATATATACACAGAACACATACATACATTATGTAAACAAAAGTCTTTAAGATGTATGAAAATCATTAGATGTGTCTGAGATGCATGAGCGTTATCTGGCATATTAGACTGAAATAACATAAGGGCATGTAAATAAAGATTTAATCTTCATTTTTGGGTGAACTACTCGAATAACTCCAGACGATGTCGCGGTGTCCTCCAGTGAACGGGCCGCGCTAAACACCTCGTTAACATCCATCTAGAGCGGAGATCAGGTGAAGACGTCCAGGTTAAAATGACAGGAGACTCCTTTAATAACTACATCTCTCTGCTCATATCAGAGAAAAAACAAGACTCTCTGGACTCGTCGAGCACCGAAGCAAACCTGACAGGCCAAGCGTTTTCATTATAGATATGGTTACTTTAAAATAGGGCGGGGCGATAAATGTGGGATATTCATACCGAATTTCATTATATTGTTAATGTAGACAAGAATTAAATGTATTATAGGAGTAATGGAATATGTGACCGTGGAGCACAAAACCAGTCATAAGATTTATGCATCATCTGAAAGCTGAATAAATAATCTTTCCATTGATTTGTTAGGATAGGACAATATTTGGCCGAGATACAACTATTTGAAAATCTGGAATCTGAGGGTGCAAAAAAATCTAAATATTGAGAAAATCATCTTTAAAGTTGTCCAGATGAAGTTCTTAGCAATGCATATTACTAATCAAAAATTAAGTTTTGATATATTTACGGTAGGAAATTTACAAAATATCTTCATGGAACATGATCTTAATATCCTAATGATTTTTGGCATAAAAGAAAAATCGATACTTTTGACCCATACAATGTATTTTTGGCTATCTGCACCATGGTTTTGTGGCAGAAATGTGGAATACTCATATCAAATGTTATTACATTATTAATGTAGACATGTATTAAAGGAATAATCAAATATAATTACGTTATTTTTTGTGATTAAGTTATAGCATTTGTGCATTTATGCTAAATGTATTTAGACTACTGTTTTTCATATAAATACAAAGAAACCATATAGCAGGGGTTTTCAAACTGTGGGACAAGGCACTTGTCTGCAGCTAAATTTGGGTTTTAATGACACACACACTCACACAGTTCAGTCTAGGGCTGCACGATAT
>NW_015633988.1:0-813 GCF_001515625.1 Sinocyclocheilus rhinocerous
ATTTGCTTAGTTTGCACTAACATAGTGTTACTGTTCACTGGAGAATTTAATTAATCTTCTTTTGCTTAGAATCTCTAACATAAGTTCATGAGCAAAAAACTTCAAATGCATTTAAATCTATCTTTCTGCATTGGAAAAAACATTTCATTTGACATGTTAGAAACATCTTTCATGTGGGCAAGCTTTAGTCTTAACGTTGCATAAACCAACTTTCTCTAGGAGAGAAAGAAGTTTTTCAGCATATGAGGGCTTGCATTCTCTTCATTTGCTTAGTTGCTCTAACATTGTATTACTGATCATTTATGGACTAAAACAAACTTCTTGTGCTTAGAAGCTCTAACGTCACTTCATGAGCCTAAAACTCCAAACATATTAAAACCTGTCTTTCTGCATTGGAAAATTTTTTTCATTTGACAATGTTAAAAACATCTTTATTGTGGGCAAGCTTTAGCATTACCATTGCATAAACCAACTTTCTATACCAGAGAGAGAAGGTTTTCAGCATATGAGGCCTTGCATTCTCTTCATTTGCTTAGTTGCTCTAACATAGTGTTACCGTTCACCGAAGCACTAAACTAAGCGTCTTGTGCTTAGAATTTCTAACATAACTTCAAGAGCATAAAACTCCCAATTTATTGAAATCTGACTTTCTGTATTGCAAATTAAATTATATTTCACATGCCAGAAACATCTTTCATGTGTGCAAGCTTTAACATCAACATTGCATAAACCAACTTTCTCTACCACAAGCTTTAGTGCATGAACCAACTTTCTCTACCAGAGAAAGAAGTTTTTCAGCATATGAGGGATTTG
>NW_015633989.1:0-701 GCF_001515625.1 Sinocyclocheilus rhinocerous
TCGTTTTGAATGTTTGGGTTTTGTTGACGCTGAGCTTACAAATGCATGTAGTGGGAATTTTGGAGAAAATGGTCAGACTTAGTGTCTTAAGATTGTGTCATTGTCTAAAAAAAAATGAACTGGTTTAAAACAACTCAGTTTTTATATACTCTCAGTCTCATTCTAGAGATTATTTTATTGCACAAAAAAAGTATATGCCCTAGATTTGCAAGCTGAATCTTTTATTATATTTGGTCCGCTCTTCTGGATAAGTAGTTGTAGTTACATTTAAATGCAAACATCTACTTTTTGTTCTAACGACTTTTATAAGCACGTTAGAATAAAGACGACCTCAAAGCTACATGGAAACATGAAATACATGGAGCACAAAACTCCAACTGGGCTCTGTCTAGCTGATTTTGAATGTAAAATCTGTGTGAACATGCAGTTTATAAATACAAGAGTTAATTAGTTGAGAAAATTCCATCAGCGATATTATACACTACTGTTCAAATTTGAAAGAAGTGTATTTGAAAGAAGTCTTTTATGCTCACCAAGGCCACATGTATGTATTTGATCAAAAGTACAGTTAAATTAAAATACTGTCTATTGCAATTAAAATTATTGATTATTATTACAATTAAAAAATATTAAACATTTTGATATATTATAAAATTTAATTTATTCCTCTGATGGCAAAGCTGAATTTTCAGCATCATTAC
>NW_015633990.1:0-439 GCF_001515625.1 Sinocyclocheilus rhinocerous
ACATTTATTTCAATCCTCTGTTGAAAAAAAAAATAGAAAGCATCATGTAATGTAATGTAATGGTTTTACTGGTTGTAATGAAAATTGTTCTGGTTTTAATGGAAACTGTAATGGTGCCTGTTGGTCTTTACTGGTAGGTCACCTTCTATTCATGGCTTTTGTTAAAGCCAGTAAATCCTAATGTAATATGTCCAAAAACACACTACAGGAAGCCATTATTTAATGGTTTTAATGGTTAAAAGTTGATGGTTTGTAATGGTATTTGTAGTGGAAATCATTCAAATTTTTGTGATGTTCTATTGTTTTTGTCAGCAGGGTCACCATGGGCTCTGTGATGTTATTTGCCATAAATGCGATAGGATTGCTGTAATATTGTGAGATAGTAGCAACTGTCTGTAGTTGTGGTGGGCCTATTTGGGAGAAAATCCAGGGCCGTTTT
>NW_015633991.1:0-555 GCF_001515625.1 Sinocyclocheilus rhinocerous
TATATATATACTGTATATATGTATATATATATATTAAATACTTATTACATACTAATATGTATTACATACAAAACATTTTTTAAAAATGATTGAAAGAGATAAATGCTTCAAACTAACTATATATACTTTAAACTTTCAAAATATACTGTAATACAATATGTAATTTAGTAGCACCTGTCAAAAGTTTATTTAAAAGGGCGGTTCACTGTTTTTTTTTCTAGGATTGATTGTGTTTATGGGGTGCAGTCTAACGTGTTAATGCTTGGTTTTTAAAAAACGCATTATTTTTCACATAATTTAACTTTATTCCACATCTCTGTCCCTTCTCTGAAAAACGCACTGATCATTTCCTTCTTTTATGAAGCCCCTCCCCCGGAAATAGGTGAGTTAGCTAGCCCAGTGTGTTGTGATTGGCTAACTCGCCTCTAGTGCGTGTCTAAACGTCCCGCCCCTCACCTCAGCGGCATGTGCTCCGGTTGTATTGTAAACAGCGGCGTCATTTAATATCGATTATCAGTTTGAGCCCGGTTGAGAAGCAGAGGATATTATTGAAGA
>NW_015633992.1:0-715 GCF_001515625.1 Sinocyclocheilus rhinocerous
AATGTTTGTTTGTGGATTGCTTTTCTTTGTGTAGTTTTAATCGGGCTAAAATACTTTACTTGCAACTTCTTATCCTTGATTATGGAGGTAAGTTGATTTGGTAGATTAGTAATGTTTTTGAATAGAGATCTCTTACTTTTTGTGCTTTTTCAGATTTTATGTTTTTTTTTCTGTCTCTTCTTTTCTATCCTCAGTAATGTTTGGTTACTCTGTCTCAAGAAGAAATTATGCATTTAGGACAGAAATGATCTGAACTGAGGCTTAAAAGCCTGTAGAATAGCAAGATATTTTATGTAAAGTTTAAGTAAACTAACATAAACGTGAACATTAAGTTGTTTTATGTAAAGGTTTTATAACTGTGATATTTTACATAAATGTTTAGATATAACGTTTCAGAATACGAAATTTCACGTAAACTTTTAAGTGTTAAGTTTCAGAACAGCAAGATATTTTATGTAAAGTTTTAAATGTACATTTTTAGAATTGCTTTATATGTTATCTTAAGTTTTAGGAACAGCTACATATTTTACATACATTTTTAGATGCAATGTTTTAAAACAAGATATTTAACACACTTTTGGAACAGCAACATATTTTGATGTAACGCTTTAGAACAGCAAGATATTTTACGTAAACATTTAGATGTAAAATTTCAAAGCAGCAAAATATTTTATGTCGAGTTTTAGAACAGCTGAATATTTTACGTAAGCTTTGA
>NW_015633993.1:0-531 GCF_001515625.1 Sinocyclocheilus rhinocerous
TTTATTAACGCGCGATTAACGCAGCGCACATTTTCTGTTTGACCCGTAGCCTAGCCCGTACTTGGAGAAATGGAGAAGCACAGTGTTGCCAACTTAGTGACTGTCGCACGAGCGCGAGGTTTTGCGTCTGCTCTGTTCAGCAAGCAGCTGAGAGGAGCAGCGCTTTCAGTTAAACCAGATATTATGTTGCTTCTTTAATTTTACATGCAAGTATAGTCAAAATCACAACACAGCTATTGTCTTTATCTTATGTGTATTTGATTTCATCAGACGACGGCTCGATCAGGATTATATATCGATATAAATTATATGTTGATATAAATCAGGATTTTTGTGCAGATTAACATCTTGGAAGGGAGACCTGGTTATGTAGTCTTAATGGGTCGCGTTTCAGTCACTATTTCATATTCATTCCGTTGTCTGACAACAGAAACAGTAAAATATATCAATGAAAACAGTTTTATTGAGAATTTGGCTGAATCAAATTACAGTATGTGGGCACAGAGAGGCAATCAAATGTAATAATAAATA
>NW_015633994.1:0-558 GCF_001515625.1 Sinocyclocheilus rhinocerous
CTGTAACCTATTACATTTCCAAAGTAACCTTCCCAACACTGGACACAACTAAAATATTATTTGCCCTTAAACAAGGTCCACGATCGCTGGAGAACCATGTTCGAGAGTTTTTAGCCATCACTCACTACTCTGAATTACCGGACTGTGTTTTGATAAACATTTTCTGTGATGGCATTAATCAACCACTACAGTCTAAGCTCAGACGCAAGGGTCCGTGTTCGTCACTCAGTCAGTTTCTGGACTATGCTCTGTTGTCTGTCGGTTCCTCATTCACCGTGGGTGTCACGGAGGAGGAACACGACATCACGTCCGTGCCTGTAATGGCGGCGACAGTGGAGCCCGTTCACAAAATGGTGGCGACAACAACGCTTCGTCGTGTCACAGCCGCCATCCATGAGTCAAGTCAAGTCACAGTTGATCTTCAAGAGTCAAGTCAAGGCACAGTTGATCTTCCTGAGTCAAGTCAAGTCACTGCTGCTCTTTCTGAGTCGAGTCAATTCAAAGTTGATCTTAATGAATCAGGTCACGTCTCAGCTGAACTTCCAGAGTCTCGTCACG
>NW_015633995.1:0-1200 GCF_001515625.1 Sinocyclocheilus rhinocerous
GTCCCCATGAAATCAAAATTGAAGTTTTTGGCTTTTAGTATGAATCATAGACTTTTTTTAAATTAATGTTTGAACAACAAATACATATAGAAAATAAATATTAACTGTACATATATATATAAAACGGCCAAATAAATAAAAATGAAACTTAACAAATATAATCAAAAGATGGATAATATATGCCTCATTTTCCAACTTTTTATTATATTTAAATCAGCCCAATATTACATGTTCATATCGTAAAAGTAAGTTGCACAACAATTTGTCATTTATAAATCTAGAAACCTCCCACCATAGCTTATTTTGTATATTGACAATGCCAGAAAATATGAGGTACCGTTTCTGGGTGTAATGAACAAAATGAACAATTTACATCTATATCTTCAATAAATCTGTTTAAAAAAATGCTTAGCAGGGTAAAATTTGTGCAGTATCTTAAATTAAATTTCCTTAATTTTTTTTTTTGTAATGAGATATTTATTAGGTAACACCCAAACCTTCCTCCAGTTTGAATCATAGACTGTATAAAACATGAACGTAGTATCTGTGATGTCACCCGTAGGTTTCTGAAGATAATTTCTGAAGCCCAAAGTGGGCAGAGCCAGCCATCACCATCTTTGTAGCGTGTCACCTTGAGTCACTCCCGGATAATCGAAAATGGGCAAAGAGGTGGGACGTGTGTGGAGCTGAGGTTCCTGGTTGTTGAAACCACGCCTGCGTAGCTCGACAAGCAGGCAATCCACCTGTCGCTCAAGTGGCCACGCCCTTAATTATGCAGAACTTTAAGTCTTAATATAATTTAAATGGATGAGTTATATATATATATTTTTTTTATTCACCCCCCCTCACAGTTGTCATGAAGGGCAACATTAGCTATATAGACCAAAACCACTTTTTGTACCAGGCTGTAAAATTTTTTTTCTGCTGTAAAATTGGGCATTTTAACATGGGGGTCTATGGAACGCGATAAAAGGAATCTTTTCCATGTTAATCTGAGATTTTGTCCTAACTTGCTGCAACGGTGACACGCGAAATTTCTAATTTAGAAACAGTTTCTATAGAGAATGGGAATCTACGTCACGCTGCGTTGGATTCCGCCATGTTCTAGGTCACACTCTGGAGCACCCAAGCTGTGTCCCAATTCAAAGACCTTCAAAGGACGCTCCGAGTCTAGCCTTCGCAGAATTTCCTGATTGCGCC
>NW_015633996.1:0-908 GCF_001515625.1 Sinocyclocheilus rhinocerous
ATGGAAATATATATATTTCTATTGTATTATTTTTGATTTGGAGTTCAGTTTTCAAGTTCAGTCAAAATCTAAATATACAATAAAATTTTCCCTTAAAACTCCTTTCACTTCTGTTCCCTGTATTTTGTTTAAATGAGTTAATATACTTTCATTCCGTAATTAGCTATACAGTTGCTTAGATTTTGGTTTCATGCAAGAAATGAGATGTAAAGTTGAATCAGGTAGTGGCAAATGAACATGTTTAGTTTTGTGAAGTGTGTGTGTGTGTGTGTGTGTGTGACAGACGGTGGTGTTCGGTGCGTATCTGATCGCTCACGGCTTCTTCAGTGTGTATAACATGGGTGGGGACACACTCTTCCTGTGTTTCTGTGAGTATCACACACCACGGATATAATGCTATATAACATATATAATGTGTGCGGTGTTTTATGTGTCTCACCGTGCGTTACATCATGCAGTGGAGGATCTGGAGCGTAATGATGGCAGTCCACAGAAACCCTACTTCATGTCCAAGAACCTGATGAAGATCCTCAACAAGAAGAACAAACCGGCAAAGACGGGCTGATGAAGATGATAATGATGAAGATGACGAGGGTTTCTGACTTCATACTCTCAAGCACCGTCACTTTCAATCGAAGTGAATCCATGTACAGACCCTTTTAAACATCGATACTGAGATTCAATTTTTCAACAGAAACCAGTTAATGTAACTCGTTAATCAAAACCACCAAAGATTAAGGACCACAGCCGAACCCTGGAACTGTTTTACTGAAAATGTGCCAGTGCATTTTTATGAGTTTTATTCAAGGCAAATGCAAGAAACTTGGATGAAGATGTCTGTGAGCCAAAGCATTTATTATTAGCCATTATTATCTTTACATATTAATATATTCAGTTTCTGATTTTAA
>NW_015633997.1:0-4469 GCF_001515625.1 Sinocyclocheilus rhinocerous
GCGTCAAAACATACCTAACCAGCATATGCTGTTTTTTTCAACAGTTTTGGAATTAGTAAAAGAGGCTTGGGCTCATCTGTTAAACTGTCAAACTGAGATTTTAATCCGTGGTGGAAGAAAGTAGTTCCTGATGATTTGCTCAGGACCAAATATTAATAAGACCAAAGATTAGCCGTTAGATCAAGCCAAAGTGAATGATATATCTTGTTTATCCACTATAGAGACATCAGAGGCAGCGGTGAATGTCAGAAGAGCTGACATAAGGCTGTTCTCAACGTGTTCACGAGTGCTGAATGGCCACTGACACCTGGAGCTCCGAAAACATCAGAGCAAATCTTCAAAAAGATGCTATTTTTATAAATAAACCACAGATTTGAGGTTTAAACAACTACATTCTCACTTGAAACACTCTTAAACTCCATTATGTGAGCCAACAACAGCAGTATTGATAAATTATGGTGTGTTTTCTCCCGGCTGTGAGAAATGCTGACTGTCTAGAAGCGCAGAGACAAGCGGAGTGATACAAACACTGAACAAACCCAGTGCTGATATTGGTGAAATATCACACTCCTGGAAGACTCTCAGCCAATCAGAGTCCAGGGGCACAACTAACTGATGGAGAGAGTTATATAGTGTTTATTGTGTTAAAGTTGGCCATTTAAATGACTAAACCAGCTCAACATTTACCTCAGAGTTTACCTGCTATGTCATGAACCGCTGCACAAACAGAGATAAGATACAAACTTATGAAGCAGGAAAGTATTAAATGTGTAAAATATAAAACCTTACAACTCTAAAGTGACATTTAACATTAAATGTGCAAAAAAGATGAATAAAAAGACATTTGTGCTGACCTTTACCTCCGTGTACAGTGTGCTGGTTGGAGTGGTAAAAAGGACTCCTAAAAGGTTAATTTTAGAAGTTAAATGAGAAGAAGAGTTGGAAATACAAAACTTGCAAAGAAACATAAAATAATGTAATTATTCTATAAAGTATATTCACAAAAAAATGTAAATATTAAATACAATTAGAAAATATAAAAAAAATAAATAAAATAAAGCAGTTAAATGTAGCTTTATATTCATTATATGTTCCCATATCTATTTAGTTAATTTTTTTTAATGTGGTTTAAGAAAGTCACACTTTTGTTATAATATAAAATGTTTTGATCTTTTTGCTATTTGCAATGGGTACTAGGACTGCACGATTAATCGAATGCGATTGTCATGCACATCTTGTCAGTAAAGCCGGTTCTGTGATTAGTAGTAAATCTCCAGCACGTGCTTTCAGATGGAGCAGCATTTACTACACAGAGCCGTAGTTCACTTACAAGCGACGCAAAAAAAAAATCACAGACGATATAATCGTACGATTATGAAATCGAAGAAATTATTCGCGATAATGAAAGCTGTTTGCATAGCTTCTGAGTGAACTACGGCTGTTTAGTAAATGCTGCTCCATTTTCAATGTAAATTGTCATATACGGTAAACATCATATAAACTCAACTGGTACTTCTGAACATGAACTACTGAACTTGTAAGTAAAAGGCTTGCTGTATCTGCCATAACTTGGAACACTTGCATAGCCAATCAAGAAAAAAAATGTAACGTTTTTCTTTAGCTTTGGACTCGAAATCTGAAAGGTTGTTAAAAACTAAAAATACTGACATCTATTATCTGACATACATCAATACTGACATTCTTACACAAACCATCCAGTGTGACTGGATCCATGATGGAAATAGAATCCAGTCTTTCGCAGAAGCATCAACCTCTCACAAAAATATATAAAATAATGCAAATACAGTAAAATTGTGCACAATGTATATCTTGTTAAACTATTAGTAGTATTTATAACAAATTTATTTTATTATTACTATTTTTTAGATACTTTAGATACTCAAGGCTGTGGAATATGTTTGCATTACATATTCTGTATGTATTCATATATTTCTTTTTAGTCTTTTTAGTTTTCTTTTTGTTGTAGTTATTATTGTTGTTGCTGTTTGTTTTTCTATATTTTCTGTCATGTCTTCTGTGATATTTGTAACTTTTTTGTCACATTTTCAATAAAATACAAATCTATAAAACAGCAGACACAATTTCAAATAGTAAAATAAACATAAAGCAACCTGTATGACGTACGTATCATGTTTACATTTTAAACGTAACCGTTGACATTATTATTTATCACCTTAAAGTATCTTAACGTAGATACCACGAATTAACTTATACTTACGTTCATGAAAAACTGCACAAAGTCAAGTATCTTGTGTCTTTCATGTGGTCTAAAAACATCGGTTGCACAAAGCAGACATCAAAACAAACTTAGATGCAAATGCAGTCATTGTTTCGTCTCATGAAAAATACACCGCATAGGAAATAATATATTATGACTACATCTTAACAAGCTATCGTAATGTACCTATTTATTATATATTTATCATTAAATATATAATAAAAATTGCCACATTTGCGTCGTCAGTCATGTATAGACTGAGTTGAGACCTGTCAAGAAATTCATAAGACAAATAACCACTTGTGTTTATTTCCAAACCTTTCTCAATTCATATTTTTCAGTGACTACTGAAAGTAGTCTGGAACACCTTCATGGTGTTCCACCGCCATGGCCCCCTGAACTACTTGCACCGCCGTGGCCCCCTGAACTACTTACTGAACTACTACATTACACCCCCAGAATGGCCAGCACCGCCCTGGAGGCTTCACGTCTTGTGTAGCTGCTCCTAACCAGCCTTCTGGGCACCCCCCTTGTATGTGTTTAGAGCGAGATCAAGCTTTCCGGGAGGGGGGCGTAATGTCACACTTTCAGTTGCCATGTTTCTGTGTTTTCCTGTCTTCTGTTTTGGTTTAGTTCCTGTGTGCCCTTATTTGGTTATGTTCCTGGTCTCGTTTAGCCTATTTAGTTTACCTCCCTCACCTGTGTCTAGTTAATTATCCTCGTTTGTCTATGTATTTAAGTTGCTCCCTCACAATCGCTCTTGGTCCGGTCACCGTTATACCTATTTGTGTTTTACCTTGCCATTATGCCCATTGTTTGAGTTGTTTATTAAACTAAGAATTTTGGGTTACACTTTATTTCGATAGTCCACTTTAGACATTCTACTAACTATAAGTAACTTTGTAACTACATGTCAACTAATTCTCATTAATTTGCAACTACATATCTACTAACTCTCAGAGTAGACTGTTAGGGTAGGTTTAGGGTTAGTAGAATAAGTTGACAAAGAAAGTGTTAGAAGATATTAAGCAGACAGTCTACTAATACTCTACTAACTGCTAGTTGACATGTAGTTGCAAAGTTACTTACTGTTAATAGAATGTCTAAAGTGGACTATCGAAATAAAGTGCTACCAATAAAATATACAATTAAATAATACTACTACTAATAATAATAATTTTATAGATAGCTTTTACAATTTTCTCTCTCTCTATTAACAGCCATAATATAATATAATATAATATAATTTACAACTTAAAATACATCATAATTAATGATTAATAATTTTTAAAAATAATATTTTTTTCATAGTATTGTACAGCACTATACCAACTGTCTATCACACACAAGCTTAAAAAGGCTCTTTAGTATTATCTACACAAAACCGTACATGCATTCATTGATTGAAAGTCTCCTCTTTGTATAAAGCTGAATCAGACAGCAGTGAGTGCAGAGAGACTTCCACACTTTACAAAGATCACAAGCTCAGTGCACTAGATAGGGCAAGACCTTCTTCACTCAACTACTCAACGTGGCTTAAAAAAACATACTGTCCGCATTCAAAGAAAGCATTCTTGTATACTTAGACAAGCTAAGATTTCAACAACATAATTTGCCCTGCAAACAACGGTTGGCTGGCCTCTTCAGAAAAATAACTGCGAGTTCGGTCTTTAAAAACGAACATCCTGCAGAGGCCCTGAGAGTGTCGAGTACTGAGGAATGGCCCGAGGCTGCAGGATTGGACTGGAATGAAGATGCTAATTGCCTAAATGAGTAGAGGCCCTGCGTCATCGCCACTGACTCTCTCACTTCCTACTGAAAAACTGCCAATTGTTTTAACTCTCTAATTAGCTTGGAGGCAACACCCTCAATGACTTCCAGATTAAAGCAAAAGTGACACTTTGCTTCTATGGCAACGTGCACTGCCCTGTCAATCACTGGCTTTACCGAAGCATATAATTTCCTTAAAAAATATAACAAGCTAAAAATATGCGGATAACTTGATTTTGACAGGAATTTTAATATGCGAGGTGAGACTAACTGCAAGCACACAGTCCATTCACTGTCATGTGAGTACCTGAAGCACAGAAAAATTGCAAATAATATTGATCTTCAATCCAAAAAAAAGATTTTACTGCTTGTTCAATTTAGTTAATTAAAATTATGCAACAACTTAATTTCATAGCCTGCACTCAATTTAAAATTTCTAAAATGAAAGTCTGCTTATTCT
>NW_015633997.1:9629-12163 GCF_001515625.1 Sinocyclocheilus rhinocerous
TACTATAATATATATATATGTCGAAACTGGATATTATTGTTACTATTAGTAGTATTTATAACAAATTTATTTTATTATTACTATTTTTTAGATACTCATATATTAAAAGGCTGTGGAATATGTTTGCATTACATATTCTGTATGTATTCATATATTTCTTTTTAGTTTTGGTATATTTCTTTTTGTTGTAGTTATTATTGTTGTTGCTGTTTGTTTTTCTATATTTTCTGTCATGTCTTCTGTGATATTTGTAACTTTTTTGTCACATTTTCAATAAAATACAAATCTATAAAACAGCAGACACAATTTCAAATAGTAAAATAAACATAAAGCAACCTGTATGACGTACGTATCATGTTTACATTTTAAACGTAACCGTTGACATTATTATTTATCACCTTAAAGTATCTTAACGTAGATACCACGAATTAACTTATACTTACGTTCATGAAAAACTGCACAAAGTCAAGTATCTTGTGTCTTTCATGTGGTCTAAAAACATCGGTTGCACAAAGCAGACATCAAAACAAACTTAGATGCAAATGCAGTCATTGTTTCGTCTCATGAAAAATACACCGCATAGGAAATAATATATTATGACTACATCTTAACAAGCTATCGTAATGTACCTATTTATTATATATTTATCATTAAATATATAATAAAAATTGCCACATTTGCGTCGTCAGTCATGTATAGACTGAGTTGAGACCTGTCAAGAAATTCATAAGACAAATAACCACTTGTGTTTATTTCCAAACCTTTCTCAATTCATATTTTTCAGTGACTACTGAAAGTAGTCTGGAACACCTTCATGGTGTTCCACCGCCATGGCCCCCTGAACTACTTGCACCGCCGTGGCCCCCTGAACTACTTACTGAACTACTACATTACACCCCCAGAATGGCCAGCACCGCCCTGGAGGCTTCACGTCTTGTGTAGCTGCTCCTAACCAGCCTTCTGGGCACCCCCCTTGTATGTGTTTAGAGCGAGATCAAGCTTTCCGGGAGGGGGGCGTAATGTCACACTTTCAGTTGCCATGTTTCTGTGTTTTCCTGTCTTCTGTTTTGGTTTAGTTCCTGTGTGCCCTTATTTGGTTATGTTCCTGGTCTCGTTTAGCCTATTTAGTTTACCTCCCTCACCTGTGTCTAGTTAATTATCCTCGTTTGTCTATGTATTTAAGTTGCTCCCTCACAATCGCTCTTGGTCCGGTCACCGTTATACCTATTTGTGTTTTACCTTGCCATTATGCCCATTGTTTGAGTTGTTTATTAAACTAAGAATTTTGGGTTACACTTTATTTCGATAGTCCACTTTAGACATTCTACTAACTATAAGTAACTTTGTAACTACATGTCAACTAATTCTCATTAATTTGCAACTACATATCTACTAACTCTCAGAGTAGACTGTTAGGGTAGGTTTAGGGTTAGTAGAATAAGTTGACAAAGAAAGTGTTAGAAGATATTAAGCAGACAGTCTACTAATACTCTACTAACTGCTAGTTGACATGTAGTTGCAAAGTTACTAACTGTTAATAGAATGCCTAAAGTGGACTATCGAAATAATGTGTTACTGAATTTTGGACTTTACCTGATATTTCCTTTGCCTTGCTTCTCAACACAACTTGTGACAGTATTTCAATTTAAATATTTGTATTTTAAAACGAAAAATAATCGCCACTCTTTTTTTTGTTTTTTTAATACCCGTTTCTGAAAGGAAAATCAAATGACCAAAAGATACACAGACCCACTTTAAAGTTTACTGTTCAAGAATCAGAATTGCTCAGACTGTTATGAATATCGAGATGTAAGCTCAAACATAAAAACAAAATGTATAAAAAAAATATGTTGCTGTGGTAAATGCTTTTGGAAACACAATGAAGCTAAAGCCACAAGTCTACCAATGCTTCATTTCAAATTTCAGGACATTATCTGTAAAACTGAATTTTATGAAATATTTTCTAAAACCATGTCATGTCTGTTTTTAGAGAAGGCTAATAAAAGGCTAATAAAATTGGCTATGTTTACATGCACAATTTTTGGTTCAATCGGACTGAATTCATTCCGATTGATGAATCTGAATGTAGTGTTTACATGAACGCTAAATAAAGTGATTGGGTTGATGTGGGCGTTTATATATCACAAGCTTCAAATCGGAATTGATTTTTTTTTTGACATTCGCACACTGCACAAATATAGAATTTCTCCCTGTAATTTAGGATTCAAACAAGCCTAGCTAGCTGACGTTTTGCAACAGGTTGCATAGTAACAACATCGACTGGTAAAGTTAGCTAGCTATTTGTGTGTAGCATGAAATGTCTAAGTTATTTCTTTCTTTTCGTTTTGCAACACTGTGTTGCAAAATGACGAATAAATGATCTAAACATACACCTAGCGTCATGGAAACCACAGAAACCGGTTGTGACGGCTGCTGTTCTTTACTGTATGTTTATTATAATCCATGCACGGTCCAGTATCATCAATGACAACTCCAAGGTTTCTAGCTGTTTCTGAAGGAGTTATGGTTGATGA
>NW_015633998.1:0-1236 GCF_001515625.1 Sinocyclocheilus rhinocerous
ACAGACACACACACACACACACACAGACACACACACACACACACGGGTCAGACCAGGTGTAATTGTGGGTCCTCATGACAGACACACAGAAAGCCTGTCAATAATGCATGAGGATGGGTGGCCCCTGGAGACCCCTGTCCAGATCGGGCCCCGCATCAGCGTCACACACACAGATGAAGAACAACAGCGGCTTTCTGAGGATCTGAGGTTTGGGTCTCAGCTGAAGAAGTCAATTCAATCTACACTTACACAAAATCTGAAGCTGATTCGAGCAACTTCATAAGCTAAAATAATAACTAACAGTCGCTTTGAATAAAAGCATTTGTTAAATGCATGAATGTCGCTTACAATTGCATTCAGTACAAATAAACCAAGATATAAAAATTAGGTGAGTTTATGTTTAAAATTATATATACTGTATATATACACTACTGTTCAAAAGTTTGGGATCAAGTAAGAATTTTAATGTGTTTTAAAGAAGTCTCTTCTGCTCAGCAAGGCTGCATTTATTTGATCCGCGCCGCTCCTTTAATTGGGTTTTTAATTTTCCAGGCCATCTGACAATATCAGACATGATCCTGCATCCACATGTCAAAAACATCATTTAATACGACCGAATCTGCTACAACGAAGAAAAGAAATGTTACTTTGAAATGATTTCCACTCAGAAGTTGCTAGTAAATTTCACAAATAATTAAAGAAACAGCAAGTAACAATATTGAATTAAATGTAGTGTAGTAAAATGTGCGCCAGTAATCTTTGTTTTATTTACAACTTTAAAAAAAACAAACATTTTTACAGTGTACGTACATTACTTTCATTTTTTTTTGGCGCCTGTGATATTTTTTTCGGGATTCTTTAATGAATTAGAACAGCATTATATTCAGAATTTATTAGAATAATTTTTTTTTTGGGGGGGGATAAATTATAGAGATTAATACTTTTATTTTGCAAGGATGCTTTAAATTGAAAAGTGATGATAAAGACATTTATAATGTTACAAAACACTTCTATTTCAGATAAATGCTGTTCTTCTGAACTTTCTGTTCATCAAAGAAACCTGAAAAAAATCTACTCCGCTGTTTTCAACAATAATAATAATAATAAATGTTTTTTGAGCAGCAAATCAACATTTTAGAATGATTTCTGAAGATCATGTGACACTGAAGACTGATAATAACAGATATGTACATTTAGTCATTTAGCAGATGCTTTTATCCAAAGTGACTTACAAAT
>NW_015633998.1:1335-1596 GCF_001515625.1 Sinocyclocheilus rhinocerous
ATATTCACAAATAGAATTATAATAATACATAACATTCAACATTAAACAATCTTTTGAGCAGTACTGTACATAGTACAATTACACCAACGCATGTCATTTCAGCTCAGCTTGAAAAGGAAAAAACTGCACATTTCCCAGAGTGCATAACATTTATTGGAAAAAACCTAAAGATGTGTTTTTGTCTGTATGAGTGCTGGACTGTTTGCGTCTCCCGTCCTTACACTGTAAAAAAAATTCCGTAAAATTTACGGTAAAAAAACG
>NW_015633999.1:0-356 GCF_001515625.1 Sinocyclocheilus rhinocerous
ATAAAAGCGTCTGCTAAATGACTAAAAGTAAAGTAAAAAGTAAATAAGCAGCATTCTGCACATCTCTTGAAATGCATCTTTTCTTAAATATGTATTTCTCTTTTCTCTCTCTTCTCCTCCTTCCACACTCTGCTTTTTACATACAGTGTGAATTTAAATACATACTAAATACAGATATGCACACGTACAACACAACCACACACCCACACTTTATATATATATGTGTAAATAAATAAGTTTTTGTTTACATAATATATGTGTGTGTACTGTGTATATTTATTATGTATATATAAATACACACACATGCATGTATATATTTTGAAAATATTTACATGTATTTACATGCATATATGTAT
>NW_015633999.1:395-527 GCF_001515625.1 Sinocyclocheilus rhinocerous
TTTTTATTCATATCATTTATATTATATATAAATATATTTAATATAAACATAACATATTTAACATATTTATATACATGCATGTGTCATGATCAAGGTGTGTGGAGGCAGGCAGGATGACGAGGACGACAAGGA
>NW_015634000.1:0-600 GCF_001515625.1 Sinocyclocheilus rhinocerous
TAAATGATTTTAATGCATGACGTGGAGACAAAGAACCACCCGACGCGAAGCGGAGCCACCCGTGCATTATCCTGCTTATACCATGGTCATTTGCCAGCATTGACAATTTAAAGCTGTTAATGATATTTGCAGTGCAATATTTGACTGGAAGTGTAAAAATGACAGTTATTTTCATCAGTTATGGCTCGTTAGCTCTAGCATTCTGCCCGCTTCAAATCAGACAGAGAGATGAAATAGTGCAGTAAGACCACATTTATTTGAATGAATGAATTCTAACATTTATTTGAATTAATTAGCAATCGAGAGAGAGAGAGATGACAGTTGTGTGTGTGTGTGTGAGTTACCTGCGTCTGTGTGTCTCTCTACAAGTGTGTGTGTGTGTGTGTGTGTGTGTGAGTTACCTGCGTCTGTGTGTCTCTCTACAAACAATGAAGTTGTGTTATGTTAATTCAACGCAATTTTACCACCTCGTTGCTGAGGAATATAATGTAGCGATCCGGTGTCTAGGCTATTTTATTAATAAAAGTAGTGGGGCAGCGTTGACGGTAAGTTTCTGTGCTCCTGAATGTTTCTGTGTGAGATCTCCGCTCTCTCTCTCTG
>NW_015634001.1:0-677 GCF_001515625.1 Sinocyclocheilus rhinocerous
AAATAATTAATTGAATTAGGCCTAATTCAAGTGAGACACATTTTTGCTTTCAGCGAAGTTACATATTTTTTATTTCTTTTTTATATGGTGTACCCACTTTACAGATTGCTCTTGACAAAGTAAAACAGACAATAGAGATACAAAATACAAAAGCAGAAGATTCTTCATCTTCAGGAAAAAGTTGACTCTAACAGATGACAAAAAATGTTCAAATTAAGATTGGAGGATGGTACGTAATAGGGTCATGAACTTGCTTTAAGAACAATTCTGCCAGTCAGTATGTTGCTACGTTTAATTAGAAATACTTTCATCAGACAAAAAAGGCTGTGGACTAGAGACCTGCACTCCCGCCGCCCGGGGTTATTAGTGAACATTCTCCAAACACAGTTTTAAATATTGATTTTATTTTTACATTGTTACGTAATATCTTTACATTTTATGTTGACTTTTATGTGTTGCGGGACAACTTTTGGTGGGCGGGTGCGGGTGCGGGCGGACTATGGACTGTGGACCCTGAGGGTGACATTAGCCCCTGTCGCACTGGGTAGTTACAGGAATTTGGTTTTAGGAACTAGCCAACAGGGTGGTTCCCAGAGAACTAAATGTTCCCCTAGGGCAGTGGTTTCTACAGGCAGTCACTTCCTGTTTGTTGCTGCCGTGTGTTTTGAGTTTGAGCT
>NW_015634002.1:0-445 GCF_001515625.1 Sinocyclocheilus rhinocerous
ATTTATAATAATAATAATAATGATAATACTAATAATAATAATAATAATACATTTAATATATATTAATTTATATTAATTTATTTATTGTACTAGAGCCATGGTCACTATGAACACAGCTGTAAAAATTCTCCTTTTGTGCACAGAAAAATAACTGCATGCAGATTTAAAGGGGTCATATGATGCTGCTAAAAAGAACATTATTTTGTTTATTTGGTGTAATGAAATGTGTTTATGCGGTTTAAAGTTAAAAAAACACATTATTTTCCACATACTGTACATTATTGTTTCTCCTCTATGCCCCGCCTTTCTGAAACGCGTCGATTTTTACAAACCTCATTGGTCTGAAAAGCGAGGTATGCTCTGATTGGCCAGCTATCCAGTGCGTTGTGATTGGCCAAATACCTCAAGCGTGAGACGGAAATCTTACGCCCCTCACCATACTGTG
>NW_015634003.1:0-14953 GCF_001515625.1 Sinocyclocheilus rhinocerous
ACTGACCATTTGTTTATGTTAGCAATAAGCTAAGCACGACTAGGAGTGCATGTTCTCTTGCCAGAGACTTTGCACTGATACCCGCAGTTTCACAACGGCTCGCGTGTTGTGTGTGGTGAAGAGCAAGCGCGTTCAGCTCTCGAGGGGGTTGAATGCGCTCTGCATTCATTGCACTGCAGTCATTCCTTTGGGGCAACTCCCATGGCTATGGTAGAGTTGGTACTTAGTGCTCGCCATGGTTTCTGGCATGCACTCCCCTCAGCATAGTGGCGTGGGTATACCATTCCCCACAGCGACCTCTAGAGGACGCAGTTTGGAAATCCCTCGGAAGGGAACGTCTCAGGTTATGCATGTAAACCATGGTTCCCTGAGAAGGGAACGAGACACTGCATCCTCTAGTTTCCTTGCCATGCTTCTGACGTAAGCTTCAGACGAAGAAGTGGATGACGTGTTCTCCCGGCGCCCTTTTATACTGTGGTCGAGCCGGGTGATGACGTCACAGGCTGTCGCCGGCCAATGTTATTGTCATGTTTAGATGTATGCTTCAGACACCAGTCACGCTGAAGGCGTTCCTCATAGGGACCTCTAGAGGACGCAGTGTCTCGTTCCCTTCTCAGGGAACCATGGTTACATACGTAACCTGAGATGTTTTCTTGTCGGCTGCAAGATGAAATTCATGGTGCTGACTCTCATCTCCACAGCTTACTGGTCGCGCCTTTAGAGAGAAATGCAACCTTCATACAGATTACATAATCAGGGAGTATTTGCTTTCATTTTGAATTGGTTCATTTAAAAGTAGACATTTTAAGCTTTCTGTATATATTTTTCATGTATGTGAGGCAACCCAATTTTACGTTATTTCATTATCAGGAAAAAAAAATTTCAAGTGATCCTACCTGTCATGCATACGCATTAATACTTTTCCGCACAAACACTTGAATATGAATAGTAATTTAGCACATTTATTTTAGGTTAACGCTACAATATGGTATCCGCATTAAAATAAATCTTCACAAGTCTACATCCGAGACAGATGCAGTTATAACCTGTAAATTGAAGGCTATTAGACATTTTAAAATGATCTGACGGGCGATGCCACTCCAATTCGTTGATCATAGTGTTCTTGATCAAGATTAAACAGATGTTGCAGTCATGAACTTGTTTTAATGACTCTAATAAAATTGTTTTAATAAATCGCTTATGCATTAAAGTGGTCATATGATGCGATTTCAAGTTTTCCTTTCTCTTTGGAGTGTTACAAGCCGATTGTGCATAGATAAGATCCCTGAAGTTGCAAAGACTAAAGTCTCAAATCCAAAGAGATATTCTTTATCAAAGTTAAGACTCTGCCACGCCCCCCTAAAACGCCTCGTTCTAACACGCCCCCACATATCTAGGTCACTAGATACAAACAGGTTAAGTTAAATATTATTGTACAAATAATTATAAAATGTTATAGACTGCGAATAAGATTGCAGTTTCACATTTTGCATATGCATAACAAAGTAAATTATTTTTTACATGCAATGATACAAAATAAAACCAAACAAGATTTGTAATGAAGAAAAAATATGTAGACAAGTAAGAACAAATGATGTAACCTTTCAGCACATCTCTTGAACATTGCACTCAGCAGCATGCACGCCAAACAACCAAATCTTGCACTCTGCACTTTTGATGATTTGTCCTTCAGTCTGTCTGTGCATTTCTGACCCACACAGCAAATGTAGACTTGGGCTAAATTTCTGCGATGTTCTCGTTGAGAATGCAATTTCTAAAATGTTATTAGAATTAATTCATTTCTAAAATGTTATGATACGGAAAGCCTGAAACGGATCACAGCAGTACAGACCTACACAGTAGGCTATCAGTCATCAGCATGATTATAATGAGAGAACTTGAGTTTAAACTAAGGACGTTTTATTAGTTTTATTTATTCGTTTTTTGTTTTAGTTAGGCCTAAATAACGGGAGCGAAATTATACAATGCCTCACGTTTTACTAAAATAAAGGAAAGAATTCATAAAATACGCAACACTTTCTTAATTAGTGAACAGATATCTTTTTCCCACGTAGCCTAGTTCTCTGTCAAAATAAAGGACAGGTAACAAATAACAAAGTATGTGCGTGACAAAATGCATGCTGTTTTATTAAAGGAATTTTAAAGTATAAATTAAAAATGTATTTGTGACAAATATTAAGTAATGTGAGAATATTGACATTTAGCATATTAATCCATGTATGTAGCCTAGCCTACTGAAATAGGCTACCACTTTTAATGCTCCGATGTAAAGTAAACCACCATTTCTTTAAGGTAATATAACACGATTCATATTATATAAATAATGCTGCACATCTTTTAAATGTTTCAAATCTAAAATATGGTGTAATACTTAGCTTAGCGTAAATGTAAGCACAAGCTCATAGACTTGACATTTATCCTGCTTGAATTTGTTCTAAATGAGAAACGCACATAACTTCATAAGTACTAAATTTGCATCAGTGAATATGAAATATTTTAACTACAGTGTTTTTCTTTCATTTTCCACCAACTGCAGCCGTCAAATGTAACACATCGGTGAGGCAAAGCTGACGGCTATTTGTGAAAATGTGCTTTGAAGCGTTCGCTTGATAACTTGTGGTTAAAGTGCCACTCAGCGGTCAAAAGCTGCAAATGCATTTTGCAGGTGCGGCGGCGCCCACGGAGTTAAAAAGCATGTTCTGTTTGTCCACCTACTGTACTTCATGTGGAATCTATCCACTTCCTGGTTCTGGAGAATTCCAACACTGGCATTATTTTAGGGCACCCATGGCTGATTTAGCACAGTCCTGTGATCTCCTGGTCCACTGGTGAAGTCCTGAAGTGGGGTGATGACTTTCCTTTCCTGCTTTTCTGAACTTTCCCAAGCAACCTCACCTCCTTCCAAGGTCCTCCCTCACATCTATTGAAAGTCCTTTGGAGAAAAGATCTGACAGTTATTCCTGAATGCTATGCCCACTTCAGTGATGTTTTCTGCCTGAAACAAGCCACACAGTTGCCACCTCACCAACCATGGGACAGTGCCATTGACTTCATTCCAGGTGAGCCAGTGCCCCATGGCAAAATATACCCACTCTCCATCCCTAATAGAAGGCTGTGGAGGAATATATTGAGGAGGCTCTTCTGCAAGATTACATCCATCCTTCAACTTCCCCTGCATAGAATAACAGGCACTTAACAGGATCGCTGTGAAATTCTGCTATCCACTTCCCCTTATCCTCCTCATTCCTTGGTTTCCCTAACTTCTACTGTCGATTCATCCACAACTTCAGTTCCATCACTCATCTACTCACCAATATTCTGAAAGGCAGGCCCAAGTCTCTGTCCTGGACTCCAGCCACCACTCTAGCCATACAATGCATTTAAAAAGCCACTCTGCTGCTAATCTACCCTGATCCAAAAAAAAAAAATGTATTCGTCATTTACTGATGCTTCAAAAACAGGAGTCGGAGCAGTCCTGTCATCCCTTTTGAAAAAACCAGCATACAGTGGTGTGAAAAGGATTTTGACCCCTTCCTGTTTTTTTTTATTTTTTGCATATTTGTCACACTTGAATAATTCAGATCATCAAACAAATTTTTATATTACACAAAGATAACCCGAGTAAATATAAAATGCAGTTTTGAAATAATGATTTCATTTATTAAGGGAAAAAAGCTGTCCAAACCTGCCTGGCAGGTCACAAACTGACGGCCGGACATTCTCCTTCAGGATTTTCTGATAGAGAGCAGAATTCATGGTTCCATCAATTATGGCGAGTCATCCAGGTCCTGAAGCTGCAAAGCAGCCCCAGACCATCACACTACCACCACCATGTTTGACTGTTGGTATGATGTTCTTTTTATGAAATGCTGTGTTGGTTTTACGCCAGATGTAACGGGACACACACCTTCCAAAAAGTTCAACTTTTGTCTCATCAGTCCACAGAATATTTGCCTAAAAGTCTTGGGGATGTGAGACGAGCCTTTGTGTTCTTTTTGGTCAACAATGGCTTTTGCCTTGGAACTCTCCCATGGATGCTGTTTTTGCCCAGTCTCTTTCTTATTGTTGAATCATGAACACTGACCTTAATCAAGGCAAGTGAGGCCTGCAGTTCTTTAGATGTTGTTCTGGGTTCTTTTCAGACCTCCTGGATGAGTCGTCGTTGCGCTCTTGGAGCAATTTTGGTAGGCCGGCCACTCCTGGGAAGGTTCACCACTGTTCCAGGTTTTCTCCATTTGTGGATAATGGCTCTGATCGTGTCCCAAAGCCTTAGAAATGGCTTTATAACCCTTTCCAGACTGTTAGATGTCAACGATTTTGTTTCTCATCTGTTCTTGAATTTCTTAAGATCGCGGCATGATGTGTCGCTCTTTAAGCATTCTTCACTTCGTCAGACAGGTTCTATTTAAGTGATTTCTTCATTCAACAGGTCTGGCAGTAATCAGGCCTGCGTGTGGCTAATGAAATTTAACTCAGCTTTCTAAAATAATGTGGTTAATCACAGTTCTTTCATGATTTAAGAGGAGGGGCAAATAATTTTTCACGTAGGGCCAGGTAGGTTTGGACAGACAGGAAGGGGACAAAAACCTTTTCACGACACTGTATGCTGGTTAGGTATGTTTTGAAGCATGGCTGCTGGTTTGAGCTAGTTTAAGCTGGTCCTTAGCTGGTCATGTGCTGGTCCTAAGCAAATAGCTCCTGCTCAGGACCAGCTCATAACCAGCTGAGGACCATCTTAAACCAGCTGTTACTGTTTTCCTGTGATATGCTTGCACCACACCTGTCGAGAAAAGAGACACAAATCAACAAGCTGTCATTGTCCACAAAAGAGTGACATTAATGCATAAACAAATAGTTGTTCAGCTTGGTTCTGTAAACACTAGGGGGATTTAATGAAAATTTCAGGACCAGCACTTGACCAGCACTTGACCAGCTAAGGACCAGCTTAAACCAGCTCAAACCAGTAGCCATGCTTCAAAACATACCTAACCAGCATATGCTGTTTTTTTCAACAGGGATAGCAGCAGGGGACACCACCAAAGCTCCATTAATGAGCCGCCTTCTCCAGGAAACTAACCCTGGTGGAAAGAATCAATGACATCAGGAACAGAGAGCTACTCCTTTGGAAGAATGGAGACATTGGCTGGAGGGAGCCCAACATCCGTTTACCATCCTTATCAATCATATGACATAGGACAGGAAGAGCTAAATAAACTTATCACTGCATCTAAACCAACAACATGCCTGTTAGATCCTGTACCCACTAAATTACTAAAAGAGTTGTTACCTGTAGCAGAAGAACCGCTTCTCAATATTATTAACTCGTCGTTGTCTTTAGGTCACGTCCCAAAACCATTCAAGCTGGAGGTTATTAAGCCTCTTATTAAGAAACCACAACCAGATCCTAGTGAACTGGCAAATTACAGACCCATATCAAATCTTCCTTTTATGTCTAAAATTTTAGAAAAAGTTGTGTCTGCACAATTGCGCTCCTTCCTGCAAAAAAAAGATCTCTATGAAGAATTTCAGTCAGGTTTCAGACCCCACCATAGCACAGAAACTGCACTTGTTAAAATTACAAATGACTTGCTTCTTGCGTCAGACAAAGGCTGTATCTCATTGCTAGTTTTACTTGATCTTAGTGCTGCGTTCGACACTATAGATCATGACATACTCATAGATCGATTACAAAACTATACAGGTATTCAAGGGCAGGCTTTAAGATGGTTTAGATCCTACCTGTCCGATCACTACCACTTTGTTCATTTAAATGGGGAGTCATCTCAATTATCACCAGTAAAATATGGAGTGCCACAAGGATCTGTCCTAGGTCCTCTGCTATTTTCGATATACATGTTGCCCCTTGGTAATATTATTAAAAAATACGGGATTAGTTTCCACTGTTATGCCGATGATACTCAACTATATATCTCAACAAGACCAGATGAAACTTCTAAATTATCTAAGCTAACAGAATGTGTTAAAAATGTAAAAGATTGGATGACCAATAATTTTCTCCTATTAAATTCGGATAAGACAGAGATATTACTTATTGGACCAAAAAACAGTACACAGAATCTCTTGGATTACAATTTGCAACTAGATGGATGTACTGTTACTTCCTCTACAGTCAATTTCAATTTCTCCATATCCTACGGTCCTGGTTCAAAGAATGTAAAAGCCTGTCCCATCTGTCCTGAAGAGTCTTCTGAGAAGCCTGAATCTGTGATTCTTTCCAGGCTGATTGTGAGTCACATTTAATGGTCCCTTGATGAACAACTTACTGATGCCAGTGCCTCTTAAGCCTCTCCATGGGGGTGTCTGCCTGGTCACAGATTTGTTCCCAGAACTCAATGTACTCTGCTGATCAGATCTATTCACTCTTCCCTGGGCACTGGCCACCCAGGGGCCAATCGCTTCTGGAGGCCAAGAACGGCCTAGGATGTCCTTGGTCACACCTGGGAGTGGAAGGGACTTAAGGGACTTTCCTCTGCAATGGAAACTGCTGAGTTGATGTTTAACCATGTGTTCAGAGACTATGGTCTTCCAGAGGACATTGTGTCCGATTGTGGACCTCAGTTCATCTCCAGGGTCTGGAAGGCACTCTTCTCCCTCCTGGGTGTGACCATGCACCTCTCCTCCGGATACCATCTGCAGTCGAATAGGAAAATGAAGAGGGAGATCCAGGAAATTGGGCATTTCCTGCAAACCTTCTGCCACAGTGACCAGAACTTCTGAAGCCGGTTCCTCGGGTAGGCAGAGTGCGCTAAGAACTCCTTTTGCCAACCTGCCCCTGGACTTACACTTTTCCAGTGCGTACTTGGATTTGCCAGGCTCCACTGTCACTCCCTCACAGCAATCACAATCATCAGATTACTGAATTGCACGCATGTTTGCAATGTTTGCAATCACCTCTCTACTCAGCCATGGAATATAAGCACGCACCTCTCAGTCGCTCATTGTCTGGTCTCACTTATGAATAAGGACTACTTACCTGCTCTACTTACATTCAGGCGATATCCCAGTATTGTCATCTCCTTGGATTCCCCGATTCCCTTTCAAGCCTGTATACTCACTGCCATCTGTTAGAGGTGTATGCTTTCACCTGATTCACAGACTACCCTACCACAATCTCCCTCAAACTGGGTAATACAAAAGAACTCTGTTAGAGTTGAGTAAATGGAAGATGAGTAACAATGTAACAATCATCTTATTTACCAGCTCATGCTTATTGCGGCAACTCTGCAATAAAACCTGTTAACCTGATATCAATGTTTAAAGTCTGGCGTTCCGTTACAAAAGCAATGTGCTACAAGAAGTTAGTAAACTATATCAGCATGGTAAAACATGTTTGTCAAAAATGCAAAAAAGGTGCGCACATGCCACAAACCCAAATGGGGCTCAGGTGCAGGACAAAAAAAAGTCAAACTAAAGCAAAAATCAAACGTAATGTCCACAATTATATTGATGCAACGTTTCGACCATCAGGTCTTCGTCAGGCACACATTAAGTGAACTGAGGTGCAACTCTTTATAGGTAACAGGTGGTCATCCTAATTAGACACACATTCAATCACAAATGCAGGTATACTCCCACAAAGAAGAAAAAAAGGCAATACAAATTCAAAGTCAAATTTGAATCAATAACCACTCCTCACAATATTTGGACAATATTAAAAACAGATGAAGAAATATACACACAATCTTATAAGAAAGGCTTAATATCAAATTCTTCATTTAACCCAAAGGTGAAGTATTTAAAGTAAAAATCCAAAAATATTCCTATTGTAAAAGTTTCCTCTCAAAATCTCCCCCTCTTGACAGTTTTTGTACTCTCTCTATGCCAATGTACTGTAAAGCACTAACATTGTGGCCCACTTGTCTAAAATGGGACGCTATAGGGCAGGGGTGGCGAACTCCGGTCCTGGAGAGCCGCAGCCCTGCAGAGTTCAGTTCAACTCTAATTAAAACTCACCTGCCTGTAGCTTCCTAGTAACTGTTCAGACCCTGATTAGCTTGTTCAGGTGTGTTTGATTAGGGTTGAAGCAAAACTCTGCAGGGCTGCGGCTCTCCAGGACCAACGTTCGCCACCCCTGCTATAGGGCTATGTTCAACTCCTGTTCTAATATTACTCATATTCATTGATGCGAGTATGTAGTGATCTAGAAGTTTTACCAACACAAGCGAGACCACACGGACAACATATAAGATAAATCACATGTGTAGAAGAACAAGTAATTGTACCGCGTATCAAGATGTTACGGCCAGTGTGTGGGTGCCTAAAAGATTTACATTTATATATAAACGTACACTGGGCACAATTACCGCACCTATAATTACCAGGAGGAAGAGTAAGAGTGACAGGTTTCACTACACCGGACGAAAAATCTGATCTTACTAGCATGTCACACAAATTACTTTGACATTTAAAAAACCAATTGAGGACCATCTTTAAAAATATGAGACAATCTAGAATCGCTAAAAATAATGTGCCAGTGCCTGTGTAAAACTTTACGATATTCCCCACCCAATGCTGCAAATAGGGCCACTGCCTGGTTGTGTTTTTTTACCTGTAGCTTGTAAGCACTGTGTTTGAGATGTATCATAAAATTTCCTCTTAGCTTCTTATATCCATTCCCTACGATAACCACAGTACAAAAATCTTTAAGTCAAATCAGCGGACCATCGAGAGTAGGATTCGTCAGTGCTACACACTCTACGCACACGCTTAAACTGCCTAATAGGCAGGCTTTTAATAAGAGGTTTAGAATGAAAACTATCACCTCTTAAAATCGGTTCAAGTTTGAAGTTTGCCTTCAGAAATGTATACCTTTACATCAAGAAAACTGATACTCTGTGTCACACTCCATAGTGAACTTCAAGTGTTCAGTTCTAGAATTGAGATAATTCAAAAACATCAACAATTCAGCGGGTGTAGAAGTCGTTATCATAAAAATGTTGTCAATGTACCTTTTGTGAAGAAGAACAGCATTGACAGCAAAATCAATAGCATACAATGATTCAATAATATTTTTAAAGATGGTCCTCAAATGGTTTTTAAATGTCAAAGCAATTTGCGTGACATGACATCACCTTTTGGGTTGAATGAAAAATCCATTTGGGTTGAATGGCTCCATTTCTCAAAACTCTACACACAAAACCACAAAACACACACACAACATGCAATATGTCACACACATCTGGCAAAAGCAAATACTTCTTTGAAAACTATTTTAACTCTTCTAAAAATGTTATTTTTGCATAGTAACTCTGCACACAAACCTAAAATAATGAGCCACATACACGCCAAACTACACACAGATGTGAAAAATGTAAAACACTACTCTCCTGTGTCTTTTGCTTGATCAGAGTGCAGTGGAGCACAGGAGTTTGTCATAGCACTCGCACATACATGCATATGCACATATACACTGTATACTGTATGTATGACTGATGAATTTTACACAGTTATGCAACTGAACTGAATCAATACTGAACTGACTTGAGCTGTAGAATGACACTATTGACTTGTTAGAGCTGCTTTACAGCAGAATGTGAATTTGATACTATTGTGAAGCTGCTGTGAAACAATCTATATTGTATAAAGCACTTTAGAAATAAAGTTGACTTTCTGACTTGGCTTGTATGCATTTTCAGTATAGATAGATAGATAGATAGATAGATAGATATAATACATATATATATATGTATGTATATATGTGTGTGTGTGCGCGTCTGTGTGTGTGTATATACACTCTCAGAAATAAAGGTACAAAAGCTGTCACTGGGGTGGTACCTTTGTTCATGTTTGTACCTAAAGGGTCCATTTTGGTACCTTAAAGGTATATATATATATAAACTGAGTTTTGATTACTAAGTGAACAAATGATGTATAAGTGTTTTCACACATGATCACTGTGTGTAGGTCATCAGTAAATGAGTGTGCCATTAAAATGGCAGTTCTCCCAAATTAAACAAAATAGCTGTTTGTTTCGAATGGTGGTTTCACTAAGTGGGCCTCAATTATCACTTTTAGTGTCTAAGCAATTTTTAAAAAACTGTAAGCCTTTCTTATAAGATTGTGTGTATATTTCTTCACTTGTTTTTAATATTGTCCAAATATTTTGAGGAGTGGTTATTGATTCGAATTTGACTTGTATTGCCTTTTTTTTCTTCCTCTGTTTGTGGGAGTATACCTGCATTTGTGATTGAATGTGTGTCTAATTAGGATGACCACCTGTTACCTATAAAGAGTTGCACCTCAGTTCCCTTAATGTGGTCGAAACGTTGCAGCAATAAAATAATTTTATGGAGCAGTTATATCAGTGTGCTGACAAAACGTGTTTTGGCTCATTGTTACCATGTTGTTAACATGCCAACAAACATGTTATCAACATGCTAAACTTATAAAACATGCTAGACACAATTTAGTAATATGCTAGCAACATTTTAAAATACATTAGCAAAATGTTAAAATGTGTTAACATGTTAGCAAAATGGTAGTAACATGGTAAAACATGTAGGAATGTGGTAAAACATTCAAACAACATAGTAAAACATGTTAAATGGTAGTAATATGGTAAATATAGGAATGTGGTAAAATATTCAAACAACATAGTAAAACATGTTTTCAACGTGCTAGTACCAAGGTAAAATAAACTATCAACATGCTAGCAATGCGTTAAGACATGTTAGCACTATGCTAAAACACACTACCAACATGGTTGCAATGTGCTAAAATACATTAACAACATGCTAATGCATGTTATAGCAAGCATCAAAGTTAAATTTTTGTTAATTTTATTTTAGTTCTAGGAAAACTTAGAGCTTGAGTCAAGTCTCATGTTTTAGTCCTTCAACATGGACAGCAGGCCAAATTAGTTTACCTCATTCCACTGAAAAGTATAATAACATGTGAACTATTGTGATAAAATCACTTACTGTTCTTGTCTGTGCAACGTTATAAATTCTGTCTTGAGTATGTAAAGTCTGTAAACATAACCTTAAAAGTGATTGCAATTGTAAGAGCATTACTGAGCATTATGCAGCGTGCATGCCATGTTGTAATTACCGTAATTCCGTGATGACAACACGTGACGTTCAACTCAGTGCTGTTCACGTCCTCGGACTAGGGATTATCCGTTTCTATAGCGACAGTCAACAAAATGAACCCGCATGAAAGAATGTTACTGCCAGCTGTAAAACACAATACAAGTAACAGTTGCTATGCAAATGCATTATTATTACTCTTTATAATTATTTCTTTAGGATGTTATTACATGGATAGCCTAGATATCTTACTCTGTGCTGCATGTCTTTCGTTTATGTTCACATTTCTTTTGTATGAAAACATCTACATTGGCAAAAGTAAATTACACAAATTTTAAAACATACATATTACGAAATAACTGCTTATTTACATTTTACTACTGGAAGCGCCAACATTTTTCTCTGGTTCCGCGTGAGGTGCAGTGGTCACGTGGTACAAGCCGTAGCTCTCAGAAAACGTCTCAGGTTACTTGTGTAACCATGGTTCCCTGAGGGGAAGTTCACAAGTTGTTATTATGAGTTCTCCGAAGACGTGCACGCTTTTTTCAAGTTTGTACGTTGAAATTACGGTAATTACGATATGGCATGAACACACCTTTACATTTTTTCGACCGTTGTTTAAGACTGTAGCATATAAATAATACTAAAACTAAAGTTTTAGATTGAAAGATTGATGATGTCTTTTTTGGTGACCTCCACAGGTGTCACAGAAACCCAGCAACAGAGATGCTCTCTCGTCTGTGACATGTGCTGTGGCACGAAACAGAGCTATACAGAAGAAACAAGAGCAGATAGAGGAGGTAAAATTATGTCTGTGTGTTGTGTGAAGGATCAGTTTCCACAGTATAATAAGTCAGACTGATATTGGATCTTACCAATAATAATAAGTAAAGCACACATTCACATGGCAGCAGAACATAGTTGTCATTCCTGTATTTGAGTATTTAAAGGGATAGTTCACCCAAAAATTAAATTTACCCCATGATTTACTCACCCTCAAGCCATCCTAGGTGTATATGACATTCTTCGTTCAGACGAATACAATCGGAGTTATATTGAATAATGTCCTGGCTAATCCATGCTTTATAATGTGAGTGGATGGTAGCCCAAAATTTCTAAAAGTCGAAAAAATTGCACCCATCCATTATAAAAGAAGTCCACACAGCACCGGGGGGTTAATAAAGGCCTTCTGAAGCGATGCGATGCGTTTGTGTAAGAAAAAATATCCGTATTTACAACTTTATAAACCTTAATCTCTAGCATCCGTTAACTGTCGTACGCACGTTCACGAGAGAGTGGTGTCCAGCGGATGACGTAGGAAGTAGGCGTAGCATAAGCTCCGGTGACAATATGCTAGTTTTGAGAGAAACAAGTTTTGTTTACAGCAAAGGAAAACCAGTGTCCTCTTGGCTTATATTGAAATCCTCCAAAATTCTTCTTTACAAATCCTCGTTTTGTACTACTAATTCATGACCAGTGTTTTGTTTCGCTCTCTCCTCTGCGCTTCCACGTTCGTCACCGCATTTGCCTACGTGCTACGTCATCCGCTGGACGCCACTCTGTCGTGAATGCACGTACGACAGTTAGTGGAAGCTAGAGATAAAGGTTTATAAAGTTGTAAATATGGATATTTTTCTTACACATACGCATTGCGTCACTTCAGAAGGCCTTTATTAACCCCACGGGAGTCGTGGGGACTTCTTTTATAATGGATGGGTACAATTTTTTCGACTTCAAATTTTGGGCTACCATCCACTCCCATTATAAAGCATGGATTAGCCAGGACAATTTTTAATATAACTCCGATTGGATTCGTCTGAAAGAAGAAAGTCATATACACCTAGGATGGCTTGAGGGTGAGTAAATAACAAGCAAATTAGAATTTTTGGGTGAACTAACCCTTTAATATGATTACTTTTACAATTTTAATTTTTATTTTTTTAGGAAGACAACATTATTCTTTAACCCAGATAAAGCATGGATTAGCCAGGACAATTTTTAATATAACTCCGATTGGATTCGTCTGAAAGAAGAAAGTCATATACACCTAGGATGGCTTGAGGGTGAGTAAATAACAAGCAAATTAGAATTTTTGGGTGAACTAACCCTTTAATATGATTACTTTTACAATTTTAATTTTTATTTTTTTAGGAAGACAACATTATTCTTTAACCCAGAGCCGATCCTCCCTATACGCAAAGTACGCAAGCTGCGTAGGGCCTCCGAAACACCAGGGGGCCCCCTTGCTCTCAAACATGATTTAATTTTAGTTTAGTTTTTGAATTTGGCCAGCGGTTATGAAAACGTCTCAGGTTACTTATGTAACCATGGATCCATGCTTCAGACACGGGTCACGACGAGGCGTTCCCCATAGCGATCCCTAGAGGACGCAGTTCGAAGTTCCCATGGAAGGGAACCGCTTATGTCATTTCTTTTAATGCGGTGCGCTGTCGCCCTTTCTACATAAAAATCAGTCAAATCATGTAACATGAATGTCATACAGTGTCTTACTCGAGACAGAAACAAAAACGAGTTGAAAGCGCCATGTCATCCGCATGTCTAACATATGTCTCCCCAAACAAATCATCCCATCTGATGGAAGGTCAGCAAGCCAGTGGCAGAAGAAATCCTCCTGGAAGAAATCCATAGAGGTGCTGCAAGTCATGATATAGAACTCTGTGCTGCAGTGACAAAGTGACAGCTTTGCAAAGAGAAAGACATAACGACTCAACCACTACCAATGCCTTGAAGGCTATCCACCAAGTGTTTGAGTGTGGTGCCACCACAGTGCCCTGAGTCTTTATGTCTGTGATCCGTACTTTCCTTTTCAAGTGCCACTACCAAAGTGTAACCAGTGAGGTTTAGAATCAGAAGTGTGTGATGCTATGATAATGGTGTATGTAACCTCCATGCCATCAGGAGCTGAGTCAGACTGTAACCATCTGCCAGCGGTGCTGTTCTGTAAGCCAGCAATATCAGATAAGATCTTTAGCTATGTTGAGCAACTGTTACACCATCTGAACGGTATATTTGGCTTCTCTGGAGGCTGCTGGCAATGTGACTGAAGCTATGGTCCGCTGCAAGGCTTGAAAATGGAAAACTCAGGCCTGCTGTCAGAGACAGGAATCTCTGAAATTCCATGCTGGAAAAATATTGACTTTTACTGCACTATTACATTTCATAATTTCTTGCTGGACTTAGTTTGAAAAATTCCACAAGTATGGAAAAATATGCCACTACTAGTAGATAGGTGTTACTATGTATTGAAAACAAGTCTGCATCCCACATAAGTCATGGTGTGGCAGGAAACTCATTAATAGCTAAGTTGCATGTTTTTAAGCATGTTTGCATCCACTTACTCTTAGACTCATAGGGAAATTCCCATTACATAAAGCATCCTGGCCTGCCTCTATTGTATCTAAAGCAGCAGTGGTGGAAAGAGTACTAAGAAATTGTACTTAAGTAAAAGTATTGCTATATAATAATTTAATATATTAGAATAATTAGAATAATTTACTTGAGTTCAAGTAAAAGTACTGAAAAATAATATGACTCAAGTAAGAGTAAAAAAGTAGTTTGCTGAAAAACTACTCAAGTTACTGCGTTACAACATACTTTTTATTGTTTATTTTGTTATTTTTACCCAAAATGAGACGATGTGAGCATAATGGAACAGGGTTAACCCTAACCCTAACACTCATGTACTGTAATGTCTGTTTCACAAGCGAGACCCAGGAAATCCCTTATATGGACAAATGCATCAGATATCACTACAGCTGAATAACATGCAGATAGAGACGCTTTGACTGATGAAACGTGGAAGACAGTAAACACACAATTGCAATGCAATGCTAATTGACATAGCTTGTATCACAGTAAAGATT
>NW_015634003.1:18849-21961 GCF_001515625.1 Sinocyclocheilus rhinocerous
TCCCTTATATGGACAAATGCATCAGATATCACTACAGCTGAATAACATGCAGATAGAGACGCTTTGACTGATGAAACGTGGAAGACAGTAAACACACAATTGCAATGCAATGCTAATTGACATAGCTTGTATCACAATATAGACTTTTATCAAATATATTTTCTGTCTCACTGTGATAAGAAGCAACATTGAACCAGAGAAGCTAACTGTTTCAAACACGACTGATGATATATAGTGATTTTGGAGCAAAACATGATATTAGTCTCATAGTCTCATAAATTGTCATGTTTGACGCTATGTTAAGAAAACATACTACCTATCCCTGTTGCCAGGAGCAACTGTTTTATAACTAATTTGGAATAGTACATTCACGTATAAGATCATGTGGTTGTTTTTAAGAAGGGCAAAAGCAAAGAAGGGTAAGTGAAGGTTTAAAAGGAAAGAAAGGGTTTAAAATGGTGTGAATAGAAAGGTGCCAGTAAAAAATAATGTGGGGTGTGGGTAAGGTTGGGCATCGTTTGAATCGTTTGAAAGTTGAACACTTACACAAGGATGTGTGTGCAGCAGAGAAAACAGCCTGTGAGTCTTCTTGACTTGAATGGTTTCAAATCACATTGAAAGTGTAGTTTGTTATAATAACAAAGGTGGACTCACATTTTCAGTAGGACAAAAAGAGCATTTTATTTAACATGTTAACCCATACCTAGGCTTGGGAATCCAAAAGGCTTAAGGTCAGGAATTGCCTACTTGTTATCAAATTAAAATTTCGATTGCTCTTATCGATTCCTTTGTGTGCATTTTAATATGACTTTAAACCATTTAAGCACAAGCAAACTCGTGCTCTGTTTTCTGTACTGCACACATAGGGGCAAAGCCATCATTTCAGTAATGAGCGGGACAGAAATGTAAAAAAAAAAAAGCTGGACGATAGCCAATAATTTGTATTCTATATATTTTTTCTGTATTTTCCTAATGAAAATTTTAGAATTGGTTTACACAAACACTTAATAAGGAAGAATAGTTTCTATACTGTAATACATGTTACGTCAATTAGCACTGCATTATTCATATATTTTATTACCTCGAAATGACTTAAAATTACCTTATTTTAGCTACAGTGATAGCATGATGCCTTTTGTCCATATTAGGGATTTCCTGCACATCATAAGTTATCACTTCTATGAAGCCGGTTTGGAATTTCTGCGCGCGAGAATGCCCTCCGGCTTCGAGTATGAATGAACCATACACTGTAGAAGAGTGTTCAGCGCTCCGAGATGTTCACATCGTCTCGTTTTGGATATGAATAAATTGTCCAGTCATACATAGACTATCTCGTTAGTGCAATAACTGCGTCCTTCTATCAACCGATTTTTCTATTTACTTATACTGCTGTGTGCTCTGGTAATATCAACGCGGTATGACCCATTTCAGGAGCTGACAAAATTATGATTTAAAATCAGAGCAAAGTTCACATTCACTAAAATATTGAAATGCTAATGATGCTGATTCAAAACGCCAACACCAGTGATAGACAGTCAAAGCAAAGCGTGGTTTGAACGCCCCGCCCCCGCAGCTGAACTGGAAGTTTTGATTGTTTTTTTACCCGAGTCAGACCTGTCTGTTATTGGCTTAAGTGCAAGGCTCCACCCCAGGAGTTTGAAAAGTGCCCGTCAAACGCCGGTGTTATGGCAAATCGGGTCCTCCCTGGAAATTGCGTCTCCATCAACTATCAGTTAATTATTATCCTAAATACATGTGAACGATATTAATGTAAAAACGTATGGCTTACTACATAGTGCATAATAGAACAAATTAGTGCATAATGAAAAAAATTTAATGTAATCTCTTACACTTGATTTCCTGCTAATTAATAAATAAAACTAATAATACCCTATTAAGTGAATAATTGAACATCATTAATTAGTTTTATTTATAAAATAAAACTTTGGACATTTAACACTTAATTTAACACATAATTACATTAAAATCAGTGTGAATACATGTAAGATAAGTGCAAATTCCTGTATAAACTAAGTTATCAGGCTAATTGGGTATATGTATGCTATGCTAGTACATAAGCTAACTAATACAGACATTAATGGCCATTATAACGTAGTTAAAACAGCATTTATCATAACACGATTTTGTAGGAATTGTAATCAGGCGCTAAAGAGAAAAGCAATTTGAGCCAATGGGATCGCTTGGGGTCCTAATGGAGACCGGATTTCGAGGGGGGACTCGATTTGTCACCACACCGGCTTGCTCTATTTCTCCATCGGTGCCTCCTTTGTCTTTTTTTTTTTTTTGCACTTTGCACTTTGCATTTTTGGGTAAAAATAAATGTAGCAAAGTTGAATACTTTAGTTTTATTCTACTCAAGTAAAAGTAAAAGTACCACAATTTAATTATACTCAATAAAGTAGAAAAAATGTAAAAATGTACTGAAGTACTGTAACAAAAGCAAATCTCTATTGCATCTTGCCATTTTGATTTTTGATTTCACACCATCTCATAATATTGTCCTGTTCAGCAAACTTAAAGTCATTTAACAGAAGTTATGTCTGAATTGATTAATGTATTGTGACATATTTCAGAGTGAAACAACTTTTTAGAATGTGAAAAAAATTATAGGGCGGGACTTTATTCATTGTTACAGTAAATTCAAGGGTGGGGGTGGGGGTAGGTAGTTTGGTGAAAAGGACCTAAAGAGCAGAAAATGCACCTCTTATCTCTGATTGTAGCTGTGTGTGTTTTGGATTTTATTAGGTTTTTATTGGGTTTTATAAACTACGTAAATTGCGAAGGGCCACAAATTACAATTTGCATCATCAGACTTTAAGACAATATTTGCAGATTTACTGATTTAGAAATACAGTTTATTACTTATCTAAGTATTGCTTGTCCTTGTCCTGTTTAAAATAACACTGAGCATGAAAATATATATGTATGTATATATATACATATACATACTCACACTGTTCATGGCGCAGCCATCCTACATGCTGTCATCATCACTACTCTCCTGACTACTCTCCTCGCCGTATTCGTTTGGTTTAAGCATGGTGGATGCAGGGCCGCATTAACCATTGGGCTAGGCGGGGCTGAAGCCCCC
>NW_015634003.1:23991-72030 GCF_001515625.1 Sinocyclocheilus rhinocerous
GCAGGGCCGCATTAACCATTGGGCTAGGCGGGGCTGAAGCCCCGGGGCCCGAGCAAGGAGGGGGCCCGTGATTGGCTGTGGAGTAGCTTGACGGACATCGGTAGCGCCGATCGCCAAAGCCCCACCCACGCCCCTCACTTTTTTTGCACTTTTTAGTGGAGTTTTTCAGTAAATTCCATGCATTACCATTGGAGATTAAAACGTCACATTGAGTTTGGTTTACCAATCAAATGCATTTATTATATATTTTACTTTTGAACGAACTGTGCACGTATATTGCTTTTTGTGTTTGAACAAACTAGAATATAGGCCTACTGAGCCCGGTCTCATGAAATTAGAAATTCATTTTGCGCGTCATGATGTAAGCTTTTCATTTAAACGCATTTTAAGCATTTTGGTTTAAAAACTAATTTAACTGTTCAGGGACATTAAGCAGTGGGACAGAATTCATTTTGGCAAATGCGTGCATTAAGACGGTTTCTGATACGCGCAGAGCGCACTTGCTCGTACAGCGCCTGACTAAAATAGTTATTTTTCGCGCCTTGTGTTTAAACGTTCGAACACACATAGTTATGTGTCAAAATGCCAGTCTCCTCGTCAACACAGTTATTTGTGTCTTAAATGAACGTTAATAGTTAAAGATAAAGCATGTGCACTAGTTGGCTATTATGCTTGCATTCAGCAGCAGAAGGAAACTCATTCCGGTTTAGAACAACAACAACATAACTTAAATTTTTGGGTGAACTATTCCTCCAAAGCAGCCTAATATAGCTGCTGTTGCCATTTGTGTCAATAATATAAATTAAACAAACAAACAAGAAAATCACTCACTGTCCTTGACCGAATCACTTTAGTAAAATAATGTATATTGAATTTATACAGTGATGACTATTCAGTCTATTTGTAGTCTACTTATTTTATACAATATAATATTTCTTATTCAGTGCTTTAAGTGTTTGTAGGTCAATTTCTTTGTTCTATTGTAATTAATGACTGTTTACTTGTCTTCAGTAAGTTTGTTTTTACGTAGGCTAGTATTTTTGTTTTTAGATTTTGTGATATTGGAATTGGTAAACAAGAATTATGAAATTGCAATGCATCAAAAATTTTGATTGGATAAAAATACTATTTTAAGCTATATATATATCATTATTGTGATGGGGGGGCCCTGCAGTAAGTCATAGCCCCGGGTCCCAGTGAGGTCTTAATGTGGCCCTGGGTGGATGATGATGTAGGCCTACTTCTTGCTTCCTGGTTCAGCCTGCGATGGGATGACTGAATCCATAAGTCAACAGCTGGTTGTGGGTCAAAAGTCTCTATTGTCTCTCTGGACAAGTGGATGTGCATCAGGGATGAAAGGCGAATATCTGACAGGCAGGATCTGTACTTGCTTTTTATTATATTAAGATGTGAAAATCCTCTCTCACATGCAGCACTGCTCAAGGGCAATGTAAGGGACAACAGAAGAACCTTGTGAATGTTGGAGTAACTATCTGAATTGCTTGTTTTCACTATGTTGACCAAGTCATACACAGATGAAGCTGTCAAACGCTTTCCTGCTTGCTTTAAGTGCATCCATTCTCTTAAAGTGGAGTCTCTGTCTACAGACAAGATGGCGTCATATTTCTGAAGCGTGCTACTGAGGGTTGTGTTGCCAAAACTGTGGAGGCTCTGCATTTCATGGTGCCAAGTTGACGGATCAAAAATTAAAAACTGGTCACATGACTTGAGAGAGTGATATCTGTTTTCAAACTCATGAATTAGAGCTCTCAGTCGATGGACCTTGTCCCTATCAGCATCAGCATTTGAGGCAGTCTCTTTCCTGTACTTGCCTTCACTGTCAAGCAAAAGTGTCAGTTGTCCAATAGCTCATCTTTGCATGCATCTTGCTGGAACCTGAGGGAGGTGTGCTGTAAAATGTTTTCAGTATCAATCATGTTGGCTAGAAAACACTGAAAACAGTCTGTGCAGATGTGTTTTAGATCACTGTCATCACATGTAGCTACTTGAATTTGAATGGCAGGTAAAAGTCTCCATATTTTCAACAGAGTCTCCTGTCTCCAGGCAGACCATCTAGTATTGTGAAACTTATCTAGCTTCACAAAGACAATTCCATTCTTCTCACATATCTTCTTAAGTTGTTCTGTTCTTTTTGTGCCCCCTTTCTGCAAATAAAAGCTCAGCAGCTTGACAACAGAGCGATTAAATGTCTCACAGTATGGGTCCGCGCGATCAGCTGATTTAGCGCAGTTCTCGAGGGTGTGTGCGGTACACAGAATGTGCACAAGGGAGTCCCCGATCGCCAACATCTGACGTAATTTGGGGACAACGCCATTGTAAACTCCAACGTTGACTGCAGCTCCATCCGTGCACACAGAGACCAACTTTGTTTTCCATTCTTCCTCCAAGCCACAAGCATGGAAAAGTTGCACGAGCCCATCTGTTATGTCCTGCGCCATTCGATTCACACCCAAATTAATTAATCCAATGAAATCTGAGGTAAACTCCCCGTTGCTAGACACAGACATGATGCATACAATTTCATGCTCCATTTTAGTTATGTCCTCTGATCCATCATAGAGCACACCCCAAAATTCGTCTGCCTTCAGTTTTTCACACAGTTCTGAACTAATTGTCTGTGCAATGCTCTGCATGATGCGTGCACCACCTTCTCTTGAGTGATAGGAACTCCCGATGTTTACTCCAAGCCTCTTTAAAAGTGTAATATCCTCTTCATATGAACGCATAGGACGTGCATGTTTTGCTTTGTGGAAGGCCAGAAGAAAAATATTGCACAGTGCTTGACGCTGTTCTTCATTCAGTTTATCCTGCCACTTGTCAAGTGGGCAGGTAGATGTGTTATCCTGGCTGTGCTTGTTATCAATAGTTTGCACTATATTTGTGTTCTTTACTCTTCTCATGCTTTTCAAAAACTGGATGGTAAAAATTTTTTGTCCCCAAATAAAAAGGGCTGCTTTTATCTGCTAGATTTGGATATTCACGGCATATTTTGCACCACATCTCTGTGTGTTCCTCATCGGTTTGCAGCCAGGGTACCTCCCTCAGCCATTTCTCTGCAAATGCTAATTTCTTGTGTTCAGGTTCAGTATGGCGTTTTTTTGCAGGTGGTGGAATACAAAAAAAATTACTTAATGTTCCTTGTTTCTTGGACATTTTGATGAATTGATACGAATTCTAAAAACAGAGAAACACGACACAGCTTATTGTAACATAAGCTAAATCCAAAGCCTACTGGCACCGCTAATTACAAAACAAATAGCCTATACATAACGACAGCAAACACATTATTTTACACAGCTAACAACACACATTCATTTTAACATCTTTGTAATAATTATCTTACCAATGATGCATGGAGAAATTCCTTATGTTGCAGTAACTTAGGTAACTTGGTCTCAAAATGCCCGCGACGTTGGTACACAAAAGCGCCCTTCAGTGCAGTATCTGGCGCACATTTTTAATTTAAAATTGCGCATGCATACCTGTGTACCAGTTATGTGCACCATATATACAGTATATATATATATATATATATCGTCGCCTTGGAATTATAAGGTTCTATCTGACATTTTTGTCAAAATGGAGTGTCAGGATCAACTTTCTTTGTCCTGTCGCTGGACTGCTCCGTGACAGTACTAAAGATTAAATGTTAAATATTTAAAATGTAAAATATTTTAATAATATATAGTCAGTGAAACATTTTTCGATGTTTATTATCTCTTAAAGGGGTCCTATTATGCTTTTTCACTTTTTCAACTTTAGTTAGTCTGTAATGTTGCTGTTTGAGCATAAAAAAGATCTAAACAAAATCAAGACTTTGTAAAAGAGCATAATAGGACCCCTTTAAAGAAGAGATAATAAAAAATATAAAAGAATCTCTGTTTTCTGATTTTTTTTATTTTTGTAAAAAGTGTATAAGGTCGCTAGCGACCGGAGTTAGGCCTATGTAATAGTGTAAGTATATTTTTTTCTGCGCAACAATAATTAAATATCTGATGACTCAATAAGTGCAATTCACCTTTATTCCTCAGAGTGTCACTGTTTCATAGACAATGACAACGTGATGTTTCACTCATTACCACAGGGATAAACAAAATATCATTGGCAAAACACTGAAGTTGGGACATTTTGTAAAATGCAATAAATTGAAGAATCTGTGATTTATTTATAACTTTTATTTATTTGACAAAAGTACAAAGAAAAGATTTCCAAAGTTTTCACTGACCAACGAAAATGTGTTTTGTGTAAATGTGTTTTGTAAATATTAACAAATTTGGTCCCACTTTATATTAAGTGGCCTTAACAACTATGTACTTACATTTAAATTGATCATTTGGTACAATGCACTTATTGTGTACATACATGTTTTTACATTGTACTTATATTTGAAAAATATCTGCATGTAATTACATCTGTAATTCATTTCTGTAATTACATTTATAATTACACTGTTGACCCATCCCTTACACCTTAACCCACACTTAAACCTACCCTATCTGCATGTAATTATATCTGTAATTACATTTATAATTACACTGTTGACCCATCCCTTACACCTTAACTCACCCTTAAACCTACCCATACCAACAAACCTGTCCCTAACCTTACCCGTATCCCACCTTAATAGCAGCAAAAGTGTTTTGCAATACAATATGAACACAATAAGTACATTGTACTGATTTTTTGATGTAAGTACATAGTAGTTAAGGCCACTTAATATAAAGTGGGACCACAAATTTTAATTTAGATGGCTGACAGAGACAGAGATGGCGAAGAATGCACCTTGTTTATTTTCTTTATTTTACAAAAGCACATTGTTTTGTTGTTATTATGACTATACACAAAAAAAGTAGACCCTTTGCAGTTTCAAACGATACCTTATTCTTATCTGTACGATCAAAAATGCGTGCCTCTGTCCCAACTTTTTTGGAGTGTGTTGCAGCCATCAAAATCAAAATTTGTTCATATTTACAAAATACATTCACGTTGGTCAGTGAAAACTTTGGAAATCTTTTCTTTGTACTTTTGTCAATTAAATAAAAGTTAAAGAGAATGAACAAATCACAGATTCTTAATTTTATAGCATTTTACAAAATGTCCCAACTTCTCTGGAATTGGGGTTGTAGATGATTCTTATTAAAGTTACTAAAGTGATTCAGTCAAGTGCAGTGAGTGATTTTGCCTTTTTCTTTTGTTGTTTGATTAACGTTTATGATGCAGTCGGCGGCAGCAGGTTTACGCTGCTATTGCTTTAAGACCTGTGGCACAAAACGGTGTCTAAGATAAACACGCACAAAGAAGATGAAGGCAAATAGTCATTTAATAAATCCTCACAGGGTAAATCCACAGGCAGGTAGGTGACACACGTAGAACATAGGACATTCACAATACCAGACAAGGGAGCACAGGACAGACTAGAACTTAAATACTAAAGCAAATGAAGATAATTATTGGAACACAGGTGAACAGATTGACACAATCAAACACGAGGGAAAACTAGGTCACAGGCACATGAGGGAAGAATACACAACAAAAAATCCTGGGGTGTGACAACCTGATGCACAGATCAAATATTTTGACACATCTGTATTTCTCCCAACTGTTCAGGTTCACTTAAGACATAACCGACTGCATTTACATGAACAGCCGCCACCAACAAGACAGGCATTTTGACATGACTTTTCGTGTAATTGTGTATAGCAATAACATTCGCATGCTGACTGAAAGATGCTTTTGATGAGCGCACTTTGGGTGTGTGCGCACAGAAACCCGGCAACTTTCAAGTACTAGACAAGACTTAAAAACATATGCAAATGCTGAATATCACTTTAGTGATAAAGGCACCAAACCCCCAGGAGCCACAGCAAAAATGGCTGCCCACTGCTCCCCGGGTGTGGGTTCACTACTCACTGTTGTGTGTGTGCTGTGTTTGGATGGGTTAAATGCAGAGCACAAATTCCGATTATGGGTATAATGCAAAGGCATGTATACATTTTTAATTGTGTTTACAGTTTTGGTTTTTGTTTTTCCCCAAGTTGAAATTTAAAGGGGTCATATGATGCGATTTCAATTTTTCCTTTATCTTTGGAGTGTTACAAGCTCTTGGTGCATAAAGAAGATCTGTAAAGTTAGAGGGGAAACAATAAAGTACAGTATGTGGAAAATAATGTGTTTTTTGAACCTTAAACCGCATAAACACATTTCATTACACCAAATACACCAAATACTGTTCTTTTTAGCAGGATCATATAACCCCTTTAACTAAAATTGATGCATTTCTGTAGGGCACCAATCTTATTTCAGATCATTCTTAATGTTTTAAAGATTGCTTTATTCAGTTGAATGAAAATGTTTCATATAATTAAAATTAAAAGGGAAATTAGAGTGCAGGTTCTCTAGCTACCTGGTGATCGAGGGCGGTGGTGTGAATGAGAAATGGAAACCCTGAAGTGGATCTGTAGCTGCAGAGTAATTTGATTGCAAATGCTTGTAGCATGAAATCCATTTTCCTCTACTCCGATCAAATACACTACTCTGCCTGCTGGAGAGGGAAAAAGGAGCAGTGACTCGGGCCATGCAGCCTCCCCCCTGTACGTACCCCAGGTTGTACATTCTAGCTATTGTAGAAAGTCATCTGCATATAACGTGCATACATAAGCCTCATATACTTTACACAGCAAACAGACAGTACAGAAGAAATCATAAGAGTAGTTCTATTTTGAATATAGTCTGTACGTAAGTTAGAGTCTTTGGTGAGTTACACAAGGTGTCTAAGTTAAACCTAGTTCTATTATACAGTGTGTTTTTATCGCAATCATAGTCATTCCATCAATTTTCAAAAAACTGCACAGCAGAGCTCATGATGCGATGACTCAGATACATGCGGAATGATAATTTAACCCCCCAGTGCACACACACCATCTCTATGGTTACCACAGATGAGGCAGTAGGTGCTATTTTGAAGTGATCTGGTAATAGCTAGCAGCTCAAACACACATAGTTACCTATAACTACAAGACAGACTGCAGTAATGATTTCAAGTCTTTTGATCACAGATGCCTGCTTCTTCACACACAAATAACAATAATGGTAATATAGATTAGGGAACAGTATTCACTATTAACTAGTTGCTTATCATATTACTAGCGTATTGACTGTTTTAGTACTTATAAAGCACATATTAATACTTTATTCTGCATGACCATATTCTAGATCCCTTTACCCTGCCCCATACCTAAACATATCTACTACAACAACTGTCTTACTTACTACCAATAAGCAGTGTATTAGGAGTTTATTGAGGAAAAACACTTAATAATGTTTAATAATGAATATGTGTTCCCTAAAATGTTATCATAATTTTATCAAAGGTCAAAATGCATGAAATGCAGGATTATTTTGTAATTGCTCTGCAATTTAGAAATTCAACATTGATTGGCAATGATTTGGTTTTATACAGTGACTGGGAAGGCACATTTCACACAATGTATAGATAGGCTACCTCGTGCACATGATAACTTCCAAAATAAGTTAAAATAATTTGCTATCATTAATATACTGTATGTTAAAAGAATATATACATATTTTTTATTAATCTCATCCAAGTCTAAGTCCATTCACAGTCTTAATTTTTTGTTTAATATTTGTAGGCCCATATAATATATTTATTTTATTTTCCACTTCATTTCATGTATCTCTTAAGAATGCACCGAAATGAAAGTTGCACTTGGTCGAAAACCGAAACTGAAAATGCTTTGTAATAATTATTTATTATTTTATTAAATAATATAAAGTTATTTTGTAAGACTCAGAGATAAGATAAATGTAATGATATTGAATTAAAAAAACACAAGCCAATAAAATAACCACAGTTTTTTTGAAAGTAACACAATAAAATTGGACAGAAAATATATTAATATTAATTATCAATATGTGACCTGTTCTGGTTAAAATGAGTTACAATAAGCACATTTTCAAAAAAAAAAATAATTTCACATTCTCCATTAAAAGACCTTAAAACTGATGTATGACTGCAATCGAACAAATAATGACTGAGTTACACCTGTTTGAAGTTCTGAGAAATACTGAGTTAAAGTTGTCTGAAGGTTCCAAAGTAAAATCACCTAGCAAGATTGCATCTTTTCCTCCACTTATTTTCTTAATAATAATTATTACTATATTAATAATCACAATATAGCTATTTTTATTTTATCCTTGTTATTATAAATAAGAACATATGCAAAAAAGCAGTAGAACAAATATAAGAAAGAAAGAAATAATGCATTACCTTTTCCATTTTACATCTAAACAAAAGCATTCAAGTAAGAAAAACAAATATTAATTTGTTAATAAAATAATATAGGCGATAATAATAAATACCCTTAATAAAATAAAAATAAATTAAAAATTAAAAAATCCTCTTAGTGTGTTCATTACAAATAAATTGATTATTAAAACTACAAAAGCAGTTCAATCAACTTCAGGGAGTGATTCCCTCTTCTCTTTTATTGTTTGATTAATGAGACAGACGGCCTATATATTAAGACCTATTGTCATGCACGGATCTAATGTAATGTTACACATCAGATGTTTTTCCCCAACAGTTCCCCAAACATTCACTTAAGACATAACAGATTATGTTTGCATTAGCACTTAAATACTGTAATTCTGTGTATATGTGTATATTTATTGGGATCGGGTGCTTCGGATGAGAGGTAGCGCGAGAAGCGAGCAGAGAAAAGGTACACCCCTCAGAAAATGTACAAATAAAGATAATTTTAGATGTTTGATTACTATTTGGAGCACTGGGATCGCTAGACGTGGACTTAATGAAGTCATCTTTATGAAAACCTCAAATTCAACTAAAATCAACATTTTTCACTTTGTTGCCTGTTGCTCAAAATTAGCCCGTGCACATTCACACTCATTTTGCCAGCACGGCTCACATATATTGTTTTTACTGAGTTAAATTTTTTGACTAATTATCCAAAAAATTTATAGGCTAGTCCTACAAAGCTATTATTATCAGAGCATGTGAGGAGAGCATAGCGTCACAAGAGGTCATTTTACCAGCGTTGCCCAGTACAGCTGTACTACAGCTTACAACACAGTAGCGCTACTGCAAACAGGAACAAGTATATTACATAGTAATTTCCTGCAGGCGCGTTATTTGAGCGGACTTTGCTTTTCCAGTGATCATGAGCGTTACGGGACATGAGTTGCTGAACGCACATTTATAGAGCGTTATATTGAGCGGAGCGTCACACCGCGCAGTGACGGCGGCTAGAGGGGGAATGAAACCTCTCTGAACACTGAACACTGCCAGGCGGTAATATTTTTTCAGCCGTTTTTCTCTTTTGGCCGAAAACCGAAAATGCCATTTTCGGCAGCATAAAATACGGTGCATCTCTACTCTTTACCCAATTAACATTCTATATGATCTATTTTAATATGCCTACCTTAACTACTATATAGCCTATGTTTTGTAAATACTAAAAATGCCTGACAGTCATGCCAATAAACATCTGATTTTGTGTGACTCTATTTCAGCAGGCACACATACATGAATTTTATAGGAAATTCACTTTAAAACATTTTTTAAACTATAATATTAGTCATCAATAGTCTATATTAGTAAGTATAATTAGTAAGTAAGGAATTAATCAGCATTATGTAAGAGTCATTTTGTTCATGCCCATTGTTTTATTTGTAAATGAAAACAGATGCTCATTTATCCTCATACTGAAATATAGAAATAGTCACAAAGTCAAAGCATTACTGGTAGGATTGTAAGACATTCACTTGTAAGACATTCACAGTATTTACAAAACAATTATGGTAGTCTACTTTAAAATATATAACACATAATGGTAATTAGGTAATGGTAATGGTAATGATAATGATAATGATAATGATAATGATAATGACCATGATGATGATGATAATAATAATAATAATAATAATAATAATAATGATGATGATGTTCAGTGTTGGGGGTAATGCATTACAAGTATCGCGAGTTATATATTCAGATTACTTTTTTTCCAAGTAACTAGTAAAGTAATGCATTATTTTTAAATTTACAATGAGATATCTTTTTTTTTTAATAAGAAACGGCAGTTACTTTGTTTACCCATTTATTTATTGACTTCTCTCCTGTCCCAGTCTGGAAAGAAATTGAGAGTGAGATGCAAGCACTTTTATTTTGAGATTTATTTCACTTTTGGTGTGAATAGGTCTTTACAGTTGCCAGAAATATACTTTTTTTTTTTTTTTTGTTAAAGACAAAAAGTAAAGCAAAAGTAACAACACGCAATTCGTTACTTTTGTATGTAGTAACTCAATATTTTAATGCATTACTTAACTTTCCCAACACTGGTGATAATGATGATGATGATTATGATGATGATAAATAAATATATAATTAACAATCAGTGAGTGGATTTAAAAGACTGGGATGGGATGGATTAAAATGTTTTAGGCTCTCAAACTTCATTTGAAAGCTGTCATCACATGCAATATAATATAACATAGGCCAGAGGTGCCTAATCCTGTTCCTGGAGATCTACCTACCTGCAAATTTCAGTTCCAGCAGTGATCAAACACAGCTGTCTGTAACTATCAAGTGCTCCTGAAGATCTTATTGAGCAGATTGAGTGGTGTTTGATCAGGGTTGGAGCTGAAATTTGCAGGGAGGTAGTAAATATTTAGAAACACTAAATATTTCGGAGATTTCCAATCTCCCCCATTCATTTTTGTCATTTTTGACCAATAAAGCTAAGATCAATAAGGCCTACAATCAGTCAGTATCAAAATTAAATACAAAACCAGGTGTTGTGGAACACCACAAGTGTGATTTTTTTTGCCGTTTTTTTTAAATTTTGTATAGAATAAAAGCTTTTCAAAACAAATTTCCTGGTTAAACATTGGAGCATGCGAGTGTGATAAACAGTGGATTTTTTTTCATATTTTATTTAATATTTTTCATATTTTATTTTTCACTCAAAAATTGATGTACTTAGGCTCAGATTAATGAGGCCTACAATAAATCAGTTCCTAAACTAAACACAAAACCAGTCCTAATTGAAAGAAAACAAGCTGACAAAAAGATTGATACCAATATTAGGTGATAATATAGCATAACGAGATTTATTAGCTATTTTTTGTGCCCATGTCATTTTTGACCGGGAACACCACAAGTGTTATAGGGATTTGAACACAACCTGAGGGTTCCGTGTAAATATCTGATGCTATGGACATGCCAACACACTTGCTATTGATTGCAGCCATATTAGGGGTGTTCGATTGCAAGTTTTTCGGAGTCGACTCCAACTCCCGACTCCCACCATAGGAGTGGTCGTTTACCAAAAGTTTCCACACCGAATCTATTTTCGCTGTGCTGCACATGCTGAATTAAAGTGACAGCACATTGCTCATGGTAAAAATGAACATTGATTGATACAAAATATGTTAATTACACCATAAATGCAAATAAGTAGGCCTAAAAGTCTGTTTTTTTTTTTACAGTTAACATGGCTTTTTAGCTATAGGGGTAAAGCAAGGGAAAAGTACCCTTTTAAATAAATAGCCTATGGCAACATAGATGGCACTCGTAGAGTTAGAAAAACAAAGTTCTTTATGACCAGCAGGATTGTAATATGTAATGCAAAGGAAAAGGCATGAGACGGCTGTTTCTGTCAATGATAAGTTTTCCTTTAAAATGATAGCCTTCTACCTTTTAATGTAAGATAAGTAGACTGCAGGCTGTGTTTATGTTTTGCCACTTGCTTGAGCATCTAAATAATACGGTATATAAATCATTACAGAAGTAATTTTAATATCTTGACCTTAAACGTGAGTATGAAAGATTGTATTACTGTGTAAAAAGATAATCACTAAAAAAACATTATTAGTAACGTTCGGATCATTTGAAATCAAAATAATCGTGGTAAATGGCCTCGGATTCATAGCTCACTACAAATAAAGCACAATGAGCCCATGCTGCTTCTGCACCGCATTCGAACAGCAAGAACTGCACTGCAAACGGATCCTCGCTTAACTTCGTTTACTCTTTGCTGATACACTGCACTCAACTGCCAGGCACTAGAGATTTGAGAATCAGTGAAGACATCAGCGATTTTGACTCTAGAGCTAATCAGAGTCGAGAAATCGACTCTTTTGGAGTCGACTCCCCATCCCTAAGCCATACAGTACACAAAATCACTGAATGCTAGCCATTAGAAACTAGCACATTTAAAGTCAGAAGTCAGAAAGAGCTTTATTACCAAGTATGTTTTCACACACAAGGACTTGGCGACAGGAGCTTCTAGTGCAGAAGAAAGTACAGACACAATGCAAACATACATGATAGTGCAGACATACATAGGAATTACACAGTAGAGATGGAATATAACACTAATATAAGAAAAACTGAAAATTATATAATGCAAATAATGCATAAACAACCCTCCATCTCAGAAAGAACTTAGAAAGCTAGAGGGAAACATTCAGAAAAACAAAATATGGAAAATGTGGGAGAATACTAAACCAGTGATGATCTTGCTAGTTGTACAGCCCTCCAGTCCAAGCTGGTTCACAGAAAACATCTGGAGTACCATTACATTCATCATGTTTTTTGTATGTTGTACATTGACTTTATTGAAGTGCCATTGAATACAATGGTACATAAAAAGGCCAATCGTTCAGTACTATCGTATATATTTGTGAAAATAAACTTAAAATATAGCAGCAACATATCGTCTTGGAACGAGTTTCAAAAAAGTACTTTTCTTTTCATAATGTCAAATATTTAACAAAAGACTTGACAGCAGTGGCTCTAGAGGCAGAGTTGTTCAGAATACAGAAATCTAACATGTGTAGGGGTGCACATAAGGGCTGCCCACTTTATTTATTTATTCATTTATTATTTTTAATTATGTTTTATTTATTTTTATTTTTTTTGCTGTGATCAGATTGAGCTCATTCATATGCGTTTCGAGTTTTGTGAACATACCTCATTCCATTCAAGAGTTATAGCCATTTTAGTAAAAGTGGCCCTGCCCACTTTGAACATTTTGGCATCTTGTTGCGACCAACAATGGAACGTCTCTAGATTACGTATGTAACCATGGTTCCCCGAGGGAACGAGATGCTGCGTCGAGAATTGCTTTGGGAACGCCCCTGCGTGACCGAGTTCTGAAGCACGTGTAAAATCAGTCCAATGGAGCAGCGAGACGTCACGAGCGGGGTGACGTGAGCACCAGGAAGTATAAAAGCGCATCCGGCAGAGCGCAAGTTAGCTTCGATGAAGTAGCGCCTGGAGGGATGCAGGGAGTATGGCAAAGAGACGCAGCGTCTCGTTCCCTCGGGGAACCATGGTTACATACGTAACCTAGAGACGTTTTTTCACAGCCAGGTGAGAGCGGAGCATACGCAGCGAGAGTAACTCGCAGTGATGACAATCAGCTTTCTCGAAAGCTGACCGTGCATGCTCCGCTCCTAAACAAACAACACACATCGTGTGTATCCCCCGCTGCCAGATAGCGTGGGCAGGGAGGAACACAACATCTGTAATGCCGTTCGCTCGCCATAGATTTTTGTTTAGACTTTGACATATTATTTTGAATGCTTGTGGACTGACAGACAACAGTAAATAGACTGACACGTACACAGAGCACTACTGAAGAGCAGAAGCTAACTTGCGCTCTGCCGGATGTGCTTTGATACTTCCTGGTGCTCACGTCACCCCGCTCGTGACGTCTCGCTGCTCCATTGGACTGATTTTACACGTGCTTCAGAACTCGGTCACGCAGGGGCGTTTCCTGAAGGGGAACTGCGTTTTGATAACTTTTGCTGTTCAGACTCCAGAGAAATTTCCTGCACTGGTACCATGTAACTTGTAGTGTAAAACTATATTTCTATAAAGCAGGGACCAAATTTACATTTTTTGGCCAGTTTTGGTTTTCTCATCAGCCATCAAACTTCATTTTGCATTATTTTTAGAGTAGTTGTATATTTCTGTATCTCTATGACAATGAGAATATTTCTGTTTTTTCTCTCTCTCCTCATATTAGTGACAGATAAGTCATTGTCACCTGCAGCAGCTTTTTTCAAAATATTCCAATCTCCAGCTTTCCGAAAAATAATACAATTATAATGTCTCAAATTCTGTAAGGTCTATTTTCCCTTAATGTGTATTTAGTCATAATGGAGACTACTTTGTCAAAATGCTAATTAATTAGAAATTGCTGAAAAATGTCAAATAATATACTGTTTGTGTTCTCTTACTGTTTGTCTAATTTTGTCTTCTTTTGTGCTTACATGCATCAATAGAAGTGTGTTTTGGTTTATCTGTGGTAGCATTTCTAATGTTATTGTTAATTCATTTTTTGTAATGTTTTGTGTATGTATTGTCAATAATCCATACAGGTGTATCGGCAGGACTGTGATACATTTGGCATGGTTGTGAAGATGTTGGTGGCCAAGGATCCATCCTTGGAGAAGCCAATTCAGCGGTCTCTGCATGAAAACCTGAGGGACATTGGCATGCGTTGCATCAAGGCCATGGAGCAGTTCATCCATGAGTATGATTCCAGAGAGCTAGACACTCCATCCACCTCCTAACTGCATTCCATCAAGTGAAGACTGCAAACACATGGCAAAATCCAGCTACTTATTTGCTTCTCATGCACGCTATCCATTCAACTTTAAAATGTGCCCCTCTTTATCACACCTTTAGCTATATCAGTGTTTCTTTAAACAATTTTCATATACATAGTCAAAAAAACGTATCTGTAATCCCACAAAACCAGTGAGAAAAGTCAACAGAAATTCTTGAATATGAATAGTATGAATATAATAGACATGTCTGCATTTTACATTTTCTGCCTTATATTGCTTGCAAAACGTAACTACAACATCTGTTCTTTGTTGAGCAACAAGCTTAAAATATTGGTGGTCATCAAAGTAAAAAATACAGAATTTGTTGTATATAAACTTAAAACACACATCATGTGACATCATGTGAATGTTAGTTGCACTTGTGATAAAATAAAGTGTTACCATGGTATATACAGTATATCTGTCTACATGTTTTACAAATAAAACTGTCTTCCACTAACCTGCAGAATTGTAATACATTACAAGTAAGATTACAATTAAGATGACATACAAGATTGTGTGTAAATTCACAGGAGAGGGTTATCCAAAACTGGAGCAATGTTAAAAGAAACACAACCTTAGGGAAAAGTTCAGATTAAAAAAGTTTCACCCTATTTCTGACAATTTGTCCAGAAAAGAAAATATTAAATATGCTTTTTAATGGATCACTTCGATTGTAATAATCTGAAACTTCATTAAAGGCATTGTTTGTTTGTTAATAGTTATTTAATTCACATACAAGACAAGAACTGGGGATACACATGCAGTCACCGTAAAATTCTACACTCTACAATATGATACAAATAATGCATCTGAGGATACAAAATATAGAAATATTTAAGACAATATTTACAGAACTTTTACAATACTACATTGTTTTTATATATAGCTTTTTATCATTAGGAAAACATTTAATTTTAAGATATTATTTGTAAATGGTATTTAAATGACTTTGGAAAAGACAAAATATTGCATTTAAAACCATAACCAACATCGCCCAGCAAAATGATAAACATTTTTAAAAAGTTTAATTTTAAAATGACATTAATAAAAATAAGTTGAAAACCATGAAGAGCGCATACTAGGAAACTATTTAGAACATTAACAGTAAGCAGCGTGGGGATTATAGTAAACCGTATTGCCAAAAAATTATACCAAAATTTAAGGGGAAAAAAAGAAAGGAGAAAATGTAACGTTGACTAGAATCAGAATCACAACCAAAAAATCTGAAGACAGGTAAGACAATGGTTGTAATTAGATTTTTTGAGTTAACGGTATATTCTGATCAGTAATCCCAAATTCTATTCAAGAGTAACGCAACTGAACAACGATTTAAGACATTTCAGCGTAAATTAAAAATCCATATGCTAATTCTGAATGTTAAGTGCCCACTGAGTCTTCACTTCTTCTGAAATGAAGTTATATCGCAGATTGTTATTGCACAAATTTCTACAAAACAAAATTCACATTTTATCAACAGATAAAGTTAAATGTGCTGTTCAAATAAACAGAGGTTAATACTTTTGATCATTGTGCAATCTCCAGTCACAGTAAACACATGAGTTCAGATCAGAACATGATCTAGTACATATGTAATGACTGAAACATGCTTCAATTGGATTTCAACCCATAGTTATAGGATAATTGAGAACAAACACATGCAGTACACAACAGAAGTGAGTACACCCCTGTGCATAAAAAATCGTCACCTGTCAACAATTGCGTTATTTCTATATGTAGTGCATTTCCTCTTATGAGCAAAAATTATTACTTTAGAAAAATTATGTTGAAAATACAGGCCCTTCAAAAACAAAAAAGTGAACAGGGTACAACAAGGCTAAAGGCACAGCTTAAGAAAAATGTGTTTATCGCTACTACCAAAGTGTCAGATTGCCAAAGAAAATCAAAACAAAACAAAACAAAAAACCTTGCACATATATATATATATATATGCAGGGACAGCAGCACTTTTTACCCAATACTTTTACATATTCTTCCGTTACTGTAAAAACAGTTGCTTTAATTATCTTAAACAAAACTGAAAAACCTTAACAAAACCTGTCTCAAAATATAGTCAATTTTATTTATTATCATTTGATACATACATTTACAGCAGTAAATAAATAAATAAACAAACAAACAAATACATTAATATTAGATCAAAGTAGCCCAGAATTTTCGTGTTTCTTTCAGCCAAATTTCCATGTGCATAGTCAAACTTGGTTGTTAAGGAAAGTGCTGAAGTGAATTTTTGTGCCATCTAGTGGTGTAAAGGATAATGAAGTCAAATGTGCCTTTACCCCAGTGCGCCTTTAGCCCTGTTGTACTCTACATATGTAATGACAGAGACACAAGTTGGAAAATATGTGGTCATTGAAACAAAACATCTCAGGTTACGTATGTAACCATGGTTCCCTGAGAAGGGAACGAGACACTGCGTCCTCTAGAGGTCTGGGGGAACGCTTTCGGCGCGACCGGTGTCTGAAGCATACATCTAAACACGACAATAAAATTGGCAGGTGACAGCCTATGACGTCATTACCGGCGCGACCACAAAAGGGCGCCGGGAGAACTCGTCATCCGCTTCTTCATCTGAAGCTTATGTCCGAAGGATGGCGAGGACTCTAGAGGACACAGTGTCCCGTTCCCTTCTCAGGGAACCATGGTTACATACATAACCTGAGACGTTCCTTCCAAGAAAACTTCGAACTGCATCCTCTAGAGGTCGCTTTGGGGAACGGTATACCCACGCTGACAAGCTGAGAGGAGTGCATGCCAATACTAAGGAGAGCACTACATACCAACTCAATCAAGTTAAGGGATTTGCCCCTAGGACGCTTTGACGGCTGTCAGTGACATCATCCCCTTCGGCCAAAGGCCTGAGCTTATGTGCCAAAGAACTTACCTGTGAGGGGCTGGCTTGAGGAAGCCTGAGCCCAGGGCAAAGCTCAAGGCTTGGAATCAGAATAAAAGGATTCCTTAAGGGGATGCGGCCGAGTTTCAGGGCTGACCTAAACCCATATCTTGGCCTATCACCCAGGGGGCTACCCTCTGCTCTTAGAACGAGCTACCCGAGGATCACATGATACTCCGGGAACTAAGTAGCAAACAACCTGCTTAAAAATGTATAAAAAAAGATACACACAGAGAGAGTGGGGCCCAAGGTAAGAACTGGGGCCTGAGCCAACTCAGAGAAAGGGGACGAGGCTAGCATCGCATCACCCTTACCATAAATAATTTTAGAAAGGTGCGCAAAGGCTTAACATACACACCTACCATGAATATGAATTTTAAAGAAGTGCACAGAGAACTAGCGTGTGCACTTACCATAAAAAATTGATGGACTCCCAATCAGGGAGGGGAGCTCTGTTAAGCTCAACCATAAGAGCAGCCCGCCAGGGAGGCAGAAGATACCCTAGCTACCTGACGTGGTTGCCGTACGGAGCTCCAGAGAGCGGAGGGCCCGACTCCCAGAAGTGGGAGAGACACTCAGACGCTAAGTTGGGAGGGGTGTGCTCATAGGTGACCCTCAGGAAAAGAGAGGAGCACTGCTAGGCTCAACCATAAGAGCAGCCAAACAGGAAGACAGAATGAGCCTAACAACCTGACATGGCTGCTCAGTGGAGCTCTGAGGAGTGGAGGACTCAACGAGGGGAGAACTCAGGCGCTCAGTTGAGAGCGGCGTGCTCATAGGTGACCCTCAAGAATGAGAGGAGCACTGCTGGGCTCAACCAAAAAAGCAATCCACCACGGTTTTAAAGAGCAGCCCAACAGGGAGGCAGAAGGTGGCCTAACAACCTGGTGTGGCTGGCCAACGGAGCCCGAAGGAGCAGAGGACTCGACTCTCAGAAATGCGAGGAACTCAGATGCTCAGTTTGGGAGCGGCGTGCTCACCAGTGACCCTCCAGAATGAAGGGAGCACTGCTAAGCTTAACCAAAAGAGTAGCCTAACAGGAAGGCAGAAAGAGGCCTAACAACCTAAGGAAGCCACAAAATAGAGCTCCAGGGAGTGGAGGACACGGTGAGAGGGGACCTCCAATGCTCAAAAGAGGAGCAGCGAGCTCACAGGTGACCCTCAGGTCAAGGGGAGCACAGCTCGGTTCAAACAAGAAAGGGGCCAGGGAGGCAGCAAGTGGCCAAACTACCTGGTGTCGCTGCCACAGAGCAGAGGCCCAACTCTGGTAGCGCGTGCTCATAGGTAACCCTCTAGGGCAGGGGTGTCCAACCCTGCTCCTGGAAAGCTACCATCCGGCAGATTTCAGCTTTAACCCCAATCAAACACACCTGAACCAGCTAATCAAGGTGTTCAGGGTTGCTTGATAATTACAGACAGGTGTGCTGGAGCAGGGTTGGAACTAAAGTCTGCAGGACAGTAGCTCTCCAGGAGCAGGGTTGGACACCCCTGCTCTAGGGTGAGGGGAGCACTGTTAAGCTCAGGAAACAAGGAGAGCAGTCTAACAGGGAGGCACAAAAAGGCCTAACAACCTGAGGCTGCTGCTGCTCAGTGGAGCTCCAAAGAGCGGAGGACTTGATGAGAGGAGGCCTCAGACGCTCAAATGGGAGTGGCATGCTCAAAGGTAACCCTCTGATGTGAGGGGAGCACTGCTAGACTCAACCAAAAAAGGGCAATTAATCAGGGAGGTAGCAAGTGGCCAAACTACCTGATTTTGCTGCCACGGAGCTCAAAGAGCGGAGGGTTCAACCCTTAGCAAGGGGAGAGAGGAACCCAACTTGACCGAAGCGATCAATAGCCCAGGGGCAGCACACCTATCTCTGAAGTAGAGAGGAGGACTCACATAGTCTGCCCAGGACCGCCGAGCTCATAAAAGACCCTCCCGCAGTGAGGGGAGCACAGCCATATCCGGAAAGCAGATTGACCACAATTGGACATCAGAAATGGGATCCAGCTAGAAGGGGATCACACATCTCTACAGGGAACAACAGGGTCCCAGCATAGAGGCAACTGACCAAGTAGGCGACAGAGACGGGCCTAACAACTCAGTATTGTTGCATATGGAGTTCTCGGGAGCAGCGCTCTCAGTTCTCAGGCTGAGGCAGGCCCTAGAGCACAACGGCGCTAGATTAGAAGGTGGGGAATCCAGCAGGGCCCAATTAGAGATGGTCAACTGATGCAGCTGGACGCAATCTCTTGCTCTCTGTGATGATGGAGCCCGATAGCCATTCATGCATACAGAGCTACTGCTCCTCAGAGCCGAATCTTTCAGGAAGGGATTCCGCAGACACACATCTCACGCGTACCTCAGGGAACGCAGTGTGCTCAAGCCCAATCCACAGAGGGGCGATTACTGGTACGACCATAAGGGCAGTGTGACAGGGAGGTCCCATGGGCCTGACCATCTATCGAGCTGCAGAGTGGAATTAAGGAGTGTTGAGCCACTCAACGCCTCAGCGAGAGGAGCTCTAGCCCAGAGAACGTGCATGATAGTTGAGGAATGACTCACATCTCAGGAGAACCCTCAGGGTGAGAGATGAGTAGAATGTCCTGGCCAGGTTGGCTTCTCGAAGCAAACACCCAGCCAGGAGATCAGGGAGCACGTAACGAAGCATTATACTCCGAAAAACGCTCAACCTAAATGGAGAACCCGCGGGTCCTGAGGTTGCAGCTTTATACTGGGGACCTGATGCTAGGAAGCTCTCAAGCTCACAGATATAATCTGAAGGCAAAGTCCGAAGAACACTTGGGTCCGGACCGTCAGTAGATAGATCTATGAGACATAGAAACTAACCAAAAACATAGGTCAGCATGAGAGACTACAATGCAAGCGCAGGAGGCTCCTGCCTAACCTCGGTCAGGTGGAGGGATGGTAGTATCAGGGGAATTGAAGGGAGGAAGATGAGCTCCCGGAGTGCAATATAATGTAGTTATCTGACAAGAACATGATAAAAATCATCTGTTCAACAACTGCAGACAGTTATCCACATTATACAATTCCTATATAAACGAAGGAAATTACTGATAGGGAAAGATTTCCCGTCAGGTCCTTTCCATGTTCTGCCCATCAACCGCGAACCGCAAGCAATGGGCAGACAATTCTCACTGCAACCACAACGCGCAGCATGCATTCAGCTCCCACGGGAGCCATTACCTCAGAAATCAAGAGAGAACGGAAACCGCTGCCGCGAATGCATCGCTAATCCTACGAGAGGCGAAGGCACTCGTGCAAACGCTATATACAAACTCGGGTAAACGGTGAAGTACTCACTCCCCCTCAGTAGTCCCGCGAATGCATGACAATGAGCACAAGCCGTCTCTTCGTGAGTCGAGCGCATTCAATTCATGCCTATTTCTCAGATGGCAGAGCACATCCAAGTCCCTCGAGAGCTGAACACGCTTGCTCTTCACCACACACACAACACGCGAGCCGTGTGAAACTGCGGATATCAGAGCAAAGCCTCTGGCGAAGGGAACATGCACTCCTAGATGTGCTTAGTTTAATGCTAACATAAACATACAGTCAGTGAAGACGAAGAAGAGGATGATGTGTTCTCCCAGCGCCCTTTTATACTGTGGTCACGCCGGTAATGACGTCATAGGCTGTCGCCAGCCAATGTTATTGTCGTGTTTAGATGTATGCTTTAGACACCGGTCTCCCCGAAGGCGTTCCCCCAAAGCGACCTCTAGAGGATGCAGTTCAAAGTTCCCTCGGAAGGGAACTGATTTTTCCAATGAACCTAATTGCATGAACATGGTTATAAAATAACCTGTGAACATAAGAACTTTTTTCAATTTTAAACCTATGGGTTGTATCTATCTGCATATCTGTTTGTACTCACTGTATTAACTTCTGTTATATACTTTATACCCACTCTCACATACACATACTCAGATACTCACATTACCATTTGCTTATGATATGAAGCAGTTCTTGCTCTTCCGCCGTTTGCGTGTGTGTAGTTGAGTGTGACCACCCATCACTGTAGGACTATAACGATGTCGTAATTCCTCGTTGTCAAAGTATCGCAGCTGCACTGGCCGTGGAATGACTTCACCCAGAAGGTAACCATCATCCTCTGACACCTCTGATGAAGAGGAACAGGTTGAGCAAAACTGATCTTCATCCTCAACTGTTTCTCCATACCTACCCATATACTGTCCAATCTGTGGACCTCCAGGATCCTGCAAGTTGAGGTCAGAGGTGGTTCGAGGACAAGGCCCAAAGAATTGTTCTCGATACCCATAATTTGCTCCAAAGAGATTGCGTGACACTCTTGACGAGGATGGTCGCTCAAAGTCATTGTGAAATCTCTGAATGGGGTCCCCAGGGAAACTCTGATTGTCTGTGGCTAAATGCAGGGCATTGTCTGACCGAGAGCGGCGGGGGCGGGAGGGATATTTGTGACCTTTGTGGCCTTTGCGGTGGTGACGTTGACGTTGGCGCTGCTGTCTGGGTGAGTCTTGTGTCTGAGTGCGTCTTGGCCGTGGTGTCATTGCTTGGGCATTACCTTCCTGCATACATGACATGCTTCCTGCAAGACCAATGCGACCTTTGACTGGATCCTCAAAACTTAAACCTCTAGGTGAATCCCAGTATAGTGGAGGAGGGTACCTTACTCTGACAGGCATGCCAATTTCAGCAAGAGGTCTTGGGACAGAGCTCAGGGATTCAGTGCTGCGGAACTGCATTGATGAGTTTAATGTACCCATGGTGCCTTTATCAGACACATTTACCCCAGAGTCTTTACTCAGGTCAGGCATAGAAAATCGAGAGAAGTGCTCCTGACGCCTGTTGGTCCCATCTAAAGAGTTTCCTGCTGAAAACAAACAATGGACAGAGATCAGAAATAGTTATACTACATGAAATGTGTGACAGTTTGAATAAACCAATTAATGTCTTGTTTTGAACATACTTCTGTCAGGTAATGATATGACGTATCATGATATACTGTATGTACCAGTCTAACTGAATTTATGCATACCTGTAGTGTAGGGAAGGGCCAGTGAGTCAGCAGAACCTCTTGGTGTTTGTTCTAGTGGCGTAAGTTCACCAAACCTTGGCACAAATTGGTGCCTGCTCCTCAGCAATGGAGGACGCATCTCTCGGGGAAAGCCTTGCATGCTTACACTGCGTTTGTACAAAAATCCAGAATTACGGCTTGGTACTTCATTGAAGCTCATTTGTGTTTTGAGCTTAGGAGCATGAAATTCAGGTTCCTGGCCATGGTGCATCCAGTTATCATTGAAAGAGTGGCCCCTCAGAGTAGCCATGACTGGAGGCTTTTTGGAATTACCCCCAGGTTGTTCTTTGGACCAAGATTCTGGACTGCTCACTATCTTTGGTGGCTGATTGGGAGAAGGAGGGTAAGCGCTACGCATGCTACATTGACTTCGTAGCTGATGGGGATTTGAAGATGTGGAGGAATCTCTTTGTTGAGACTCATAGGAATAAGGCTTATCCCTGTTTACCCAAACTGACTGCTCACGGTTCAGACTTGGAGACCGACTTGGGGTTCTACTTGGGGTTCTCGTTGGTGTGCGGTGGGGTGTACGGCTGGGAGCTGGGTTGGAGATGCTCAGCAAATCCATTTGAACAGCTAGAGGCTCTGCATCACCAACCAATGGTGTAGGGCCAGATGATGTTTGTCGTACACCTTTGCCTTTTGTCCCATCCTTGCCAATCTGAGTACTGTGGCGTGACTGACAGGAACGGGCACTCTGGAAAGCAGAGTCCGAAGAGTCTGACAACTCAGGTTCATCCCCTTGGCTGCAGAGACGGGAACAGTAGATCAAACCTTGTTTCGGCAGGAAGGGACGACCCAGCAAAGACTGATTGCAATGAGCACAGCTGAAGCACTCTTCAGTGGCATGCCAGTGTTGACCTTCATATGCCATCTGACCTTGGTCTATACCTAAAACACATTACATAAAAATGACATTATACATCACATAAAATTCTTCTTGGCTGATGATGACTTTAAATGTAGTGTGAGAAAAAAAAAACAGTACTGGGATGAATCTCAATTCACATTTTCACATTCATTCACATTTTTTTCCACAAAGATTAGTTTTGCGTTTGTGCTGTTTACTTTCACTTTCGATTTCGCGATCACACGCACTCTGTGTAAAGGGAGCACATCTTACAAGATCAGATATTTGTCAATGAGCTCAGGATCTGTTGAGCGTATACTCCAGAATGGTCTTGTCAGTCATCTCTCCTTATTCTAGACCTGTGATCAGTCAAATCAGACTCTTGCAGCTCTTGTTGGATGCAGGGTTGCCAAGTCCGCGTTTTTTCCACAGAATTGGGCTACTTTTAAACTGTTGCCATGGGTTGATTTTCCCAAGTGGGTAAAAGGTTTTAAATATTTCATAAATTACATTTGACTGAAATGCTTGTATTGAAACATTTTGCATTCTACCTATGATAAAACTTTCATGGACTTCTACATTAACTGTTCCATCCTGATGGAATGACCTGCCCAGCTCAATCAAAGCAGCGGAGTCCCTAATATTTTCAAGAAACGGCTGAAAACACATCTCTCACATCTTAATTTGACCCTTTAACTCTAGCACTCTCTATTCTAATGCTACTTCTAATTTTATCTGCTTGTTTTTTTTATTATTAAAAAACAATGCTTGTATTGAAACATTTTGCATTATACCTATGATAAAACTTTCATGGATTTCTACATTAACTGTTCCCTCCTGGTGGAATGACCTGCCCAACTCAATCCAAGCAGCTGAATCCTTAATATTTTCAAGAAATGGCTGAAAACGTCTCCAGGTTACGTATGTAACCATGGTTCCCCGAAGGGAACGAGACGCTGCGTCGAAACGCTTTGGGAACGTCTCCAGCGTGACCACACTCTGAATTACATGTGTAATCAGTCCAATGGATGGGCGAGACATCACGGGCGGGGTGACGTAGCGACCAGGAAGCATAAAAGCACATGCGGTGAAACTGGCGTGAGCTTCTAGGAGTGAAGCAAGCGCTGGCAGGGATGCCGGAAGTATGGCCCTGAGATGCAGCGTCTCGTTCCCTTCGGGGAACCATGGTTACATACGTAACCTGGAGATGTTCCCCTTCAGGAACTCGAGCTGCGTCGAAACGCTATGGGAACAAGAATGCCCATGCCGCCAGACTTGCAAATCCCTGCCTAGTGAGGAAGAGCACAACTAAGGCGAGAGAAAAGGGAGCCAGAAATGGCTAAAGTAGGCGGGGCCCGCCATCCCGAAGGCCAACTTCTGGAGGAGTGAGCCTTGACCCCCGAAGGAGAGGGGAGATCAGAGGGCTCAAGGCTATGGAATAGCATCCTGATCCACCACTTAGCATAAGCTTCTTTGGCCGGAGGCCTCGGCCTCGCACCGTGCAGGAATCCAGGAACTCCAGAACTGTACCAAATGGGCAGTTAGCTGGGTCAAGCTGGCGGTATCCGCACCAAGAAGTACAGTTTCCTCATAGAGGGAGCTCTGGATGGAGGATGGTCTCAACAACCTCGGCCTAGGTGTGCTATATGATAGCAATCTTTCCTTAGAAAACCATGTTTCTAGCATTTGTAAATCTGCATTTTTCCATCTCAAAAATATATCTAAATTACGTGATGATTGTGTTAGAATCAGAATACATGTGGAAGTATCTGTTGTTTCGGTTTCTTCTTCAATTGTGTTTTTTGGAAATTCTGTACTGAAGATGTGTACTAGCGCCCTCTACAGTATAACAATGAAAACACGGATTCTTGGAGCACAATTATAGATAAAATATATTTAGACTTTTTCTAAGTATAAGTCAAGTATACTTAAATGTCGTTTTAAGTATATTTCTGAGAAGTACATAAAGCCCATTTCTGAGAAGTACCAAGTCTGCTTCACCCCTCGGGGTGAGGCATCTATTCCTCGGGCCTCGGTCCCTGCCTCGACAGGATGTCTGCCCCCACATACAGAATTTAAAAGACCACTGCTGTGTTGTCGGTGCGCACCAACACATAGCGATCTCTTATTCCTGGGAGGAAGTGTTAACTTATGCGCCACGTGGGATGGCGGCCGCTCCACAGGCCACGGGCCGAGCGGCCACTCATGACCGCTCCCAACCGGTGAAAGATGCATCCGTCGCTAGCATATGCGGCGACCAGGAGCTCCCAGCACCAGGCCCTGACATAAGAACCAAGGTTTCCTTCACATGTCTAAGGCACGTAGGCACCGCCGCATGACCTTGAGCATGCGAAGCGGGTTTCTCCTCGAGGAGAACCCCTTGGTCTTAAGCCACCAAAGTAGGGGTCTCATGTACAGCAGGCCAAAAGTAACCACGTTGGACGTGGCTGCCATCAGACCCAGCAGTCTGGAACTGCTTGACAGTGAGTGACCGGCCTTCTCTCACTCTTGCGATGAGGATCGACTCGATCCGAGCAGGAGACATACGTGCCTACAATATAAAATATAATATCAACCAATCGTCGATGTGGCTGAGTCGTGAAAGTGTGGGGTGAGAGTGCAAGGCCAAAGGAAGAACTCGGTGCTGACTGCGCGAGTCTTTTTCTTTTTGTTTCATAATAGTATTGAAATAATGCTTGTGCGACTGTAAAACAGCTCCACTCCACAGTAAAGCTGCTCATTATAATATTAGGCATAATATGCTTGTGTAACTGATGCTTGTGCAACTGGCCAGCTCATCGACGCCCTCATCAACCTCCTCGGAGATAGACAGGCAGAGCGTCGAGCCCTCTGGATCTGGTGGTTAAGGAAGAAGATAGGGACTCTCCCCTCTACATTCCCTCCACCGGATTCATATGCGAAACCCACGAGCACAGCCGCCGCTCCACCTCGGTGAAAGCGGGGCCGGCGCAGCGAGAAACGCCGGTGAAGACTCCCTCCTTAAAGAGAGCCCTCGGAGAGCAAGCATACGCAGTGACAAACGCTCGCAATGCGGACAGTCAGCTGACTCTGCGTGTTTTGCTCCCAAGCAGACAACACACAAACTGTGTGTATCCCCACCCAAAATGTAGCGCGGGCAGGGAAGAACACACAGCCTGAGATGCTGCCGGCTCTCGCCGTATGCTTGTCTACACTCATATTGGTAAAATAAAGAGTGATAATGGACAGACAACACCAAATAAGACTGACACACACAGAGCGCTTGCTGAATGACAGAAAGCTGACGCCGGTTTCACCGCACGTGCTTTTATGCTTCCTGGTCGCTTCATCACCCCGCCCATGACGTCTCGCCCATCCATTGGACTGATTACACATGTGATTCAGAGCGTGGTCACGCTGGAGGCGTTCCCGTAGCGTTTCGACGCAGCTCGAGTTCCTGAAGGGGAACACATCTCTTTCATCTTCATTTGACCCTCTAACTCTAGAACTCTCTATTCTATTTCTATTCTAACTACTTGCTTTATTTATAAAGAAAAAAAAGCCTCTAACACTAGCATTCTCTATTCTTTCTCTATTCTTTCCACTTATTTTATTTTTATTTATTATAAATAATGACCTTCTAACACTAGCATTATCTGTTCTTTTTCTGTTCTATTGAATTGTTTTGTTTTTATTTAAAAATGACCCTCTAACACTAGCATTCCCTATTATTTTTCTTTTCTTTCTACTTGTTTTCTTTTTATTTACTATAATAACAAAATAAGCACAAAAAAAAAAAAAACTACCTTGCTACGTATACTGTTAGGTGAAGCCCCGCCCACGAACCCCGCCAATCCATCATTTTTGGGGGGAATTTTTATGTATTTATTTATTTTTAATAAGTATCGGTTCAGGCACCGTTTAGGCACTGGAACCGTTTTAAAAGTATCGATTTGGCACCGGTATCGAAAAAAAAAAAAACGATACCCATTCCTAGTGATCGTGCACACACCCCATAGTGAAGTGAGTGAGCGTCGGCAAAGCTGTATATATATTGTACAAGAGACTTAACATGATAAGGTAAGATTAACAATAGGGTATCCTAAAGTAATTAAATTAATTAAGGACAGATAAGGTAATTAAAATTACCGGTGTGAGGCGAGTCGAAGGCCCCCTCGTCTGGAAACGCAATCTGGCTACATCAAGACTATAATTTGAAATAATCCCTTCTCTTTGCATGATACTGTATATTGAGTGCATTTATGTGATAGCTTATGCTAATGTTGGCTAGCTAACTAGCCTTATTAAATTTGCTGGATGATAACAGTAATTACTAGCAAAGTAGACAGCACAAATAAAATAAATACACATACTAATAAAATATGCTGACATACTTCTATATTAACATGATTCCAATACAACTTCATTAAATCAATGCACTAGAATATACATTTTATAATTAAGTAACATTACAGTACATGCTGACCCTAGTATTCCCTGAAAGTTGGCCAGATGGGATTTACTGTATAAAACATTTCAGGTTATGCATGTAACCATGGTTCTCTTTCAAATGGGAACTCAAGCTGCATCCTCTTGAGGGTCCTATGGAGAATGTGATACCCACACTGCCATAATGAAGGTACAAGTGCCTTAATGGCTCAACTAAGTCAAAGACTCAAAGGATTCCTCATTCCTGAGGTGCACACCAGCAATGTTTCAAAGACCGAAGCTTCTTAAAGAACAGAGGACTCAAAGAGTGACTCTTGAGAGAGGAAGCCATCGATGTTTGATTCAGGCTGGCATCCAAGGAGGCTCCAGAGAGCCTAAGAATATCTGTTCAGAAAAAGAGTTATAAACTCAAAACAACAATGCTTGAAATGAGAGAAGCCCTGCCAACACTCCACACTAGTGTCAATGCCTAAGGAGGCTCCCTGGAAGCATACAACCTAGCAAACTACTGTCTAGCCAAGCTTTTGGAGTGGAGGCCTCAGTTTGTACTACTCTCCAAGTCGAGAGGAGACCTAACAATGCCCCACGCTCAGGGTATCTTGAAAGGAGGCTCATAGAGAACCTAGTAAATTGAGAGGAGACCTAACTATGTCCAGCACTCAAGACAGCAACCTACAACTCACAGTTGCTATACTAGCAGAGCTCTGAGGAGCAGAGGCCTCGATAAAGACAACACTCTATAGTGAGAGGAGGCCAAACAACACTGGCAGAAGCCAATGAGGCTTCAAAGAAAGCCTGACAACTTAGCCAAGGCAAGGCAAGTTTATTTATATAGCACATTTCATACACAATGGTAATTAAAAGTGCTTTACATAAAAGAAATGAAATTTTTTTTTTTATAATAATCACAACAATAAAACAAGGAATTTAAAACTTTGAAAATGATTTAAAAATTGATTTAAGAGGTTTAAAATGAATTTAAAACGGCTAAGAATAGAAAACGATTATACATAAAATATAGTGCAATCAGTTCGGACATCGCACAGTGCTCATTCAATAAATGCACAGCTAAACAGATGAGTTAAGCGAATATCATTTATTATCTTAATGAGCGCTGTCTCTGTGCTGTGATGCGGTCGGAAACCAGATTGAAAATTGTCCAGGTATCCATTTGAGTTTAAGTATTTGTTCAGCTGATTAAAGACTACCTTTTCAATAATCTTTCCTATAAAAGGAAGATTTGATATTGGTCTGTAGTTGCTCAATATGGTGTTATCAAGATTTCTCTTTTTCAGAAGGGGTTTAACAACTGCAGTTTTCAGGGAGTCTGGAAAAGTCCCAGAAAGAAGTGAGGCGTTCACCACTTCTAAGAGATCTGCTTCCAAACAGTTAAGCACCCTTTTGAAAAAATATGTGGGAAGTGTGTCAAGATAGCAGGTTGATGATTTAAGGTGCTGTACTATTTCTTCCAAAATTTTGCTATCAATTTCTTCAAAAGCAGACATAGTATCTTTTTTTTGGTATTGCGGTCGAATCTGTCTGACCTTTGCATAATTTGGGGATGTGCTAATCGCCTTCCTGATATTATTGATCTTCTCAGAAAAGAAGGAAGCAAACTCATTGCATTTGCTGTCAGAGAGCATTTCACTGGCAATCTGACTTGGGGGGTTTGTCAGTCTCTCAGCAGTAGCAAAAAGAGTGCGAGTGTTATTTAAGTTACTGTTTATAAGGTTTGAGAAGAATGACTGTCTAGCTTTGCCTAGTTCCACATTGAAAGCACGAAGGCTATCTTTATATATGCTATAGTGGATTTCAAGTTTCGTCTTCCGCCACATCCAGCTGGGCCCACAGGCTTTGGTGGTTGTGGGGCCCGCCGTTTTTTAGTTGGTATTTGGGGGCTTGCAGCAAAAGAGTGGGAAAGTTTGGTCCCAGCATAAACCAGTTCCTCCATTTTCTGTGAGAAGCTTAGAAGTGGAGATGCTGGAGAGAGGGATAATGTGTCTGGTGAGATGACACATTAACTTAGCTATCTACTGACCGAGCTCTAGGAGAGGAGGTTTCACATGACAACCTAACCACCACCACCAACCTAACCACACCCCAAACTCAGGACATTTTGCAAGGAGGTTCACAGAGAGCCTACAATCCACAATAGCTCTCGTATAGGAGCTCTGTGAAGCAGATACCAAAATAACTCACTATAGCCAGAAAAGGCCTAGCAATGCTTGTAATAGCCCAGGAGGCTCAAAGAGCTTAGCAACTTAAACTACTCAGCCAAGCTCTAGAAGCGGAGGTCACAGTATCATGACTCTCTAGTTTGAGATGAGACCTAACTACCCTGCACACTCAGGACATCTTACAAGGAGGCTTGAAGAGAGCGGAGGCCTCAATGAAGACAAATCTCTGAAACAAGTAGAGGTCTAAACATAGCAAACAGTAACCAAGGAGGCTCTTGAAGAGCCTACTACATAGTTTGCTGTTCACATAAACAACGCATTCACACCCAGCCTCTAGCACCAAACCATCAATAAGGTAGATGATGGAATAGAAGCATGCTGCCAGTTTGAGGACAAGGTGTAAAAGTATGTCCAAAGACCTACCTAAAAAAAAAAAAAAACCCTGCACACTCACTTAAGTATCTTTTATTACCTACCAAAGTTTTGGCAAAACAAGTAGCATTTGTCAAAATTCTTAACAGTGGAGAACAATATAAATAGGTGAAAATCATGCACAGGTGAAGATAATGACATCCAGGTCACCAGCCAATAATTAATTAGTAGACAAAATGTAAACTAATAACATTTAAAATAATTACATTTACATCACAAATGCTCATATATTAACAAAAACAACGTTTTTATACTGTATATCAAAGTACATAAGATTTTCAATTAAAAAAAAAAAAAAAACAGTCTGGTAGACTTGCAACACAGCTATCGTGTGCAAAGCCGCCCCAGCCTGATACGCTGCCGCAAATTCTCTGCCATTCAGCCGCGATGTAATGTGCAGCTGCTTAGTTGGCAGAGACGGTGTCTTCAATGCGGATGCCTTACCATCCGAGAGATAGCTAGCCAGCGTCTCTTCAATTGTAGACATCGACACATAACAATTCTCCTCCATCCCCTTCACATCAGCATAATTTGCCTGTGAGAAATCAATGCGGGCAGAATATGGCTTTCACCAAGATCTCCGCCCCTCAGTGTGAATATCTGAGCAAAGGGAAGACTCGTATGAGCCGGGCGGTTATGTCCTGACAAAAAGCATTCATTGAGGAGACCACGAGGGGGTTCACACTTCTCGCGCTTCCACGGCAGATCTAATTTTTCCATGGTGCAAGACATAACATCCAACAGCTTGTCATATGTGGGGCAGACTGACTGCGAGTGCTCAGAGACATTGTCGAACTCTGCAGCCTCCTCCTGCCTCTGCCGACTAAGAAATACTCATACTTCTCTCAAACTTGTCGACGAGCTCCACCTGTGAACTGCACAAAAGCAGTCTTCTACTGGCCTCAGCTGCAGCAGGTCCTGAACCGCAAGGCACAGATGGCTGTCCCAATTCTCCCAAGAAAAGGGACAGATGAAAGCAAGGTTTCTTCATAGAAAATGTTTGCAATGTACACAAACAGCCCCCTCAAGGACTGAGCATGCATGCTCCTCACCCAGGCACATAACGCATCTCATGTGTGTCATCAGGTTTCAGGAAACCCTGACACAGAAGAGCACACCTCCTAAATTATTTAATGTTAGTGCTAGCCACAGTTCTTATTGCCTATTAGACACATGCTGAAACAGACAGTCTCCGGAAGACAAGAAAGAGGATGACATTTTGCACAGGTGCCCTTATATACTTACGGTCACACCAGTATGACATCAAAGGCTGCCACCTGCAAGTGTCAAGTTCAAGTTCATTGTCATGATTAGACTCACTCTTCAGACACCGGTCATTCCCCATACATGACAGTTCTTACATGAAAGGCGCTTTCGCACCGGATGAACCATTCCATAGTTCCTAGAACTATTGGCGGAAGTTCCCGCTTGTTGGCGTGTTCGCACCATAGGAACTAGGTACGTATTTAGTTCTAGGAACTTCATTTGGGGGAAATAAATTAGCTTCTACTTCAGAGTGGGGTCTAAAACAGTTCTATAGGAACTACCAGTGATGTAAGTGTACACTGATTGGGCAAACGCATACGAAACACCGGCTACCAGGCATTTTTAAAAAGCCATGTAAACATATTTACTCCACAAACATGGAAAACAGCGATAACGGCATTTACCTGTTGTCTGCAGTGTTGTGTTCTTTTATCAGCCTCGATGATAACATTGCAAGTTGTCATAGGAGATTTAGTCAGATTTTCGTGCTCTTTTAATCGTGTAAATTGTGTGTTTACTTTCCATCTCCATTATCACAAAACCATCTACAAACATCAAAAACTGCTCTAATCACAGCGTCCTTCATTCACCGGTTGTAGATGTTTGTAAATGCCGCAAATAAAGACGTCACTATCTGCTGCTTTAGAGCTCCTGCTGCCGGTGTGAATGCAATCAAGAAAACGGCTCAAGGGAGAAATTGGTTCACTAGGAACGACCCTGCTGGCTAGTTGCTAGAACTAAGTTATTAAAACTATGCGGTGCGAAAGCGCCTATAGTAACTTTAATGAATTTATTTAATTAATGAATTTATTTAAATTAATATAATACAGTATATTAATATTTATATTATTTAAATTTCAGCCCTATTTATATTATGTATAAACTTTGCAAAAAAAAATACATTTGTTAAAAGTGCCATCCAGATTTTAGTCATAATGAAATAAGTAAATGAATATATATACGTAAAGAGTAAAGGGTAAAGAGTAAGCCAAGAAACAAGAAAAAAATAGAGAGGTAAATCAGCGTAAAGAGGAAAAGAGGCTCCTTTGCCGATCCCCTCTCTCCTCCCAGTGCTTTCCTGTCATCTCTCTACTGCCCTATCTCAATAAAAAGGCATAAAAAGCCCATAAAAATAACAACAACAAAAAAGAACTGAACCAACTGGGCAGTTGACTGGTCTTGCAGTCGCTGTCCGCACCAAGAAGTGAAAAGTTTCCACTTCAAAGCATACAGTTTCCTCGTGGCGGGAGCTCTGGACTGGAGTATGGTCTCAACAACCTCAGTTGAGAGACTGGATTCTATGAGCTGTGCCCCCTCAGGCTCATTATGTGCCATGATGAGATGATGGCCTTCTCACAGACCTTGGGCAGAGCGGCCACTCATGACTGCACCCCAACCCGTGAGGGAGGCGTCCATCGTTAGCGTTACACGACGACAAGGAGCCCCCAGCGACGGGCCTTGAGATAGGAACCAAGGTTTCTTCCACATGTCTAAGGCACGTAAGCATCACCGCATGACTTTTATTGTGCGAAGCGGGTTCCCCTTCGGGGAAAACCCCATGGTCCTGTGCAAGGGTCTCATGTACAGCAGGCCAAAAGGTATCATGTTGGACGCAGCTGCCATCAGACCCAATAGTCTCTGAAACTGTTTGACAGTGAGTGACTGGCCTTCTCTCACTCCCCTCACGGCTGTGAAAATCACTTCGATACGAGCAGGAGACAACTGTGCCTGCATCGTTGTCGAATCCCATACTACGCCCAGATAAGTGGTTCTCTGTAGTGGAGAAAGCACACTTTTCTTAGCGTTTAGCTGTAACCACAGATCTTTCATATGTGCGAGGACAACATTTCGATGTCGAGCCGCCTTCTGCTCTCACTGAGCTAGAATCAGCCAGTCGTCGATGCAATTCAGAATGTGGATGCCCTCGGAGCCAGGGCAGCATCCACACACTTGGTGAAAGTGCGGGGTGAGAGTGACAGGCCGAACGGAAGAACCCGATACTGGTATTCTTCGCCCCCGAAAGCAAACCTCAGGGACCTGTGTTGAGAAAGTATGGATACATGGAAGTATAAATCCTTGAGATCTATCGTGACAAACCAGTCCTCTTACCTGATTTGAGACACAATCTGTTTGATAGTAAGCATCTTGAACCGAAACCATTTGATAGCGCGGTTCAATAGACGCAGATCTATAATCGGACGCAACCCCCATCCTTCTTCGGAACGATGAAGTAATGGTTGTAGAACCCAGATTCTCTCTCTCGAGAGAGAGAGGAGGAACATGTTCTATGACCTCTTTCCTCAAGAGAGTTTCTACTTCCTATTCCAATACCAGAGCCTGCTCTGGGCCCACTAATGTAGGAATAACCACGTTGAAGCGAGGTGGACGAGAACCAAACTGAATTCTGTAACCTCTCTCTACAGTGTGCAGGACCCATTGTTGGACATTTGGCAGAAGTTTCCACGCTGTCAGAAAGTCTACTAAGGGAACCAGTCTCTCGAAACTCGCCTCTGGTGTCACTAGAGGAGCCACTTCGGTGCCCTGAAGCGGATGACCGGCAGGGAACGACTAACCTGACTGCTCTTGCATCCTCATCTGATGGGACGAGCTTTCCCGTGCCATACCGTCGTCAGGCGGGTCGCAACACTCTGTTTCTGGGTCTGGCGATATGAGGAGCTGGACAGCTGGGACTGCTCTCACTCAGCAGTCCCAAAGACCTGGGAACGGCGAGGAAGGAAGCACTGGAATACCGCCGCCTGCTTCTTCGCCTCCTGAAACATCTCAACGATAGTGTCTAGTGCGCCGCTGATAGCAGGGCATCCAGAAGGAAGAATCTGTCCTTGTCTTGTAATTCGGACAGATTCAAACACAGATGCCTCTCCGTGGCCACCAATGCTGCCATTAAACGGCTGATGGCTCTGGCTGTCTCTTTAGTGGCCCGAAGCGACAGATCCGTGGCCCGACATAGTTCGATGACTACGTCAGATTCCTCTTCCTCCCTTTCATCCAGTTCTTTTATCAGGTTGGCCTGGTATGCCTGCAACACCGCCATAGTGTGCAGACATACACCGGCCTGACCTGCCGCCATATAAGCTTTCCCAACCAGGTTAGATGTTAGCTTTACTGGCCTGGTGGGAAGCTTCGGGGCCTTCAGGGACGATGCTGAGGACGGGGAGAGATAACTCGCGAGCGTCTGCTCCACCGCCGACATCGCCCCATGACCCTTCTCATTCAGCCCCACGATGTTACAGTAGTTCTTGACTGTAGGGCTGGAGAGTCGGGATGAATACAGTTTCTCCGACGATCTTGACACCTCGGCATGGAGATCGGGGAAAAATGGAAGGCCCCGACGTGAAGGTTGCGATCTAGCTTTAAAGAAACGGTCGTCCAGTTTGCTTTTGGGACGAGTGTCCTGTTTCTCGGCTAGCCAATCGATGTTGAGTTTGTCTACAGCGCGAGTCACAACTTCAACTAGCTCCTCATATGCGAGGGACTGAGGTGACGAGTCCGCAGTCTCCTCCGTGTCGACGCTCATTACATCAATCTCCTCGGAGGAAGATAGATGAAGCGCCTAGCTCTCTCTCTCACGGAAGAAACCGTGTGGTGGGCTTCCGATCCCTGAGAGGGAGCCGTGGATCTAGTGGGTGAGGTCTGAGATGGGCTCGAGGGCTGCCCGTGCATGCTCCGCTCCCAAACAGACAACACACAAATCGTGTGTATCCCCACCCGAGAGATAGCGTTTTTCAGATAGCTTTGCAGGTAGGTTTCTTGAAGCATCTTGGAGATGTTGCCACAGTTCCTCTGGATTTAGTCTGTCTCAGTTTGTTCTGTTTCTTCATGTCATTCCAGACAGACTGTATGACGATGAGATCAGAACCCCTCCCCTTAGAAATGCAAGGTTTGTCCAAGGCCTGAAGGTACATATAGAAGTGGTTGTATGCATGTCAAAATGCATTTCTGTCTTTTCACTCTAAAACAGGAGCTTATGTCAGATTACGGAGACCATTTTGAATTTAAAGTGGTCATCGGATGCCCTTTTTCAAGTTGATGTGATTCTTTAGGGTCTTAATGAAAAGTTTATAACAGGTATGGCCACACTTTATTGTGTGGGGATCTACTTTTCAAATGAGAAACTCACAGAGATTTACCAATTGAAAAATAAATAAATAATAAAATACATATAAAATAAATAAATAAAAAAGCTTGTTGGGATGTATCATTATATTGCATTAATTTAATTTTAAATAAAAAAACAATAATAATAAAACAATTTTCAATTCTTAGTACCCCTGTAGAACTGTGCCTGCATTTACCTAAAGCAGTGGTTCTGAACCTTTTTTTATCCAAGACCCCCTCCTCTCCAAATCAGTACTGCAAGCCCAAACGTTTCTGTTCACTAAAACCTTTGTATTTGTTATTACTTTTCAATTACATGTAATTTTTTTAAACAAATCAAATTCAAGATAGATTTAAACATTCCATGTTCTTTTTTGCTAACATGCTTTGCAAAAATGTCACTGCAGATATTCTATACAACTTAAAAGTATGTAAAGCTCAATTATACAGTAATTTTAACATAAGCACAAGTCAACCTGCCATACCAAACAATACCACAGGGAGATGCCAAAGGACTGCAAATAAACTACTATACAGGTCCATTCAGAATCACTAACACAAAAAATACAAATGAAAAATGAAACCATTCTGAACTCAGCGTTCTGAAGGCGGCTCGACGTCACAGTGAATAGTTCCTCTGTCAGAACAAGCTGTTTGGAGCGTCTGATGCCCATATGTACATAAACACCACTGATCCTCACAAACTTCTCTAAAACACACGAGCCTCCATTATAAAACACTCGCTGTATTCAACTACGTGAATATACTGAGCTGTATTCAAGCAGAAATATGATGTTATAGTGATCAGTGCGCCGAGAGCACACATATACACGGTTCGTTTGCGCATCAATTATAACGGACACAATGCACGCCTAATGCATGATCCTGTATGTTACTGTAATCATCTTTACCTTGATTACAATCATCGTCCATCAAAACTTTAGGCTACTAGTGTGACACTGGCTTCTTTTATCCAGCCGAGAGCTGTAGTTTTCATATCGTATGCTCATACAGTGGTTTTGAGCCGCCTTTCAGTCTGTATTTCACACAGCGCGATGAGAAACGGTTTGCTGCTCCGAAACACAGAATATCACAGAATGTGTAGAGAGGTGGTGCTGTTATTTATTTATATATATTTTTACATTATTTACATATTACTTATTTTTTCAAATTAGTCATAACATTAGTGAATATATTATATTTTAGTTTTAAGTTATTGACTTATCAAGCTATTGGGCACCCCTGGTCTATAACATACTTTGGTTAAAATTTCTCAATGGTAGTGTAAAACAACACCTTTTTTACCTTGTCAAAACCAGCTACTTTCACAGCGACCCATTTTGATGCATGTCCCTCTGCTCACCCCACCCCTCTCTTCTGTGGGTGACGAGCCGTACTGTAAACTTTAGCTGCATTTAGCCACGGTACTTGCTAACTAGCACATTATTAGGAAAGGCAATTTGCAAGATTCATAAAAAAAACCCTAACCCTAACCCTAACCCTTATACTCACTACCTCTGTGGGTGAAGCTGGATCACGAATGATGAGTGCGAACAAATGCATTTAGGTAGAAATCAGGGGGCACATTCCCTTCAAAAACAAATGTAATCCACTGCATCTTCAGCGGCTCAGATGTCGGGAGTAAATGACGACTGCTATGATCATTATTACTGTACATCCAACAACCGAACACCTCAATTGCTTAGGAGACATTCTTGTCTACGAACTCTTGGCGAACTCTTTCTAGTTCACTAAGGGCGGGTCTAAGGTAAAACACCAATTTCAATCAACTATTGTGGGAGGGGCCAAGCATCTGAGAACGGCTTGCTTTGAGAAAGGGGTTATTATGTTGGGGGATTTAAAAAAAACACTGGGTAAATTTGTATCATTATAGGGTGGATGTGATGTGTACACACACTGCCAACACACATTTATGTTAAAACAACATGTAAAAGTGAATTTAGCATCCGATGACCCCTTTAAGAGCTCTCTCTACTAGGGGACTCTATGCTTTTAAGTGGCAGCTATTTGTGTCATGGTGAAGAGTGCAATCTGGATCCAGTTAAGAGTGCAAACTGGATCCACTGCCCTGTTGTTCAATACTGCCATTTTTAGCGGTGTTCTTCGGAGGGCGCTGCCCCAGCTACACATAAGTTTACACAGCACTGATTGCTGCTGCATCAGTTTATAGTGTTCATTTGGGGAGGCTCACTGGCTCACTAAACAGGGCTTTCGCACCGCATAGTTCTAGGAACTTAGTTCTAGGAACTAACCAGCAGGATCGTTCCTAGAGAACCAATTTCTCCCTTAAGCCATTTTCCAGGAACTCTGAAGTGGCCGATAGTGAAGTCTTTATTTGCGGCATTTACAAACATCAACATCCGGTAAATGGAGGACGCCATGATCAGAGCTGTTTTTGTTGTGTATCATGGGTTTCATGATAACGGAGATGTTATGTAAACGCATAGTTTACGCGATTGAAAGTTCATGAAAATCTGACTAAATCTCCTATGACAACTTGTAGTGTTACATATCATCAAACCTGAGAAAAGAACAACGCTGTAGATAACAGGTAAATGCCGTTATCACTGTTTTCAATGTTTGTGGAGTAAATATGTTTACATGGCTTTTTAAAAATCCCAGGTAGCCAGTGTTTTGTATGCGTTTGGCCAATCAGCGTACACTGCGTCACTGGTAGAACTGTTTTAGACCCTACTCTGAAGTAGGAGCTAAATTAGTTCCCCCAAACGAAGTTCCTAGAACTAAATATGTTCCTAGTTCCTGCGGTGCGAACTCACCAAAAAGCAGGAACTTTCGTCAGTAGTTCTAGGAACTATGAAATGGTTCCTCTGGTGTGAAAGCCCCTTATGGCTTTGGGGTATAGTGTTCCAGAAGTGTTTTTTTTTTTTTGCACAAATAATGCAATACCTCAGAGGGCGGTACTAGTGCCATCAGCCAATTCTATACAGGCTTCATACAATCATCACACCTGGAGAGTGTTTACATAGCATTAGCTTCTGATGCAGCATCTCGTACCCTACTCAGGGAAACAGGGTTTCATACATAACCAAAATATTATGTTCTAGTACTCTTTGATTGTAGGAAATGTAACAGGATTAATTTGCCTTCTGAAATTCCTAAAGATGAACGGTCTGATAAAAACATTCTCAGATAGTAAATGGGCTTGTGTTACTTCTGCCAACTTGATTTGATGCATTCAATGTGGACAACCACAAGCTATTGCAGCATGATGTGATATAACAATGGACACAACTGGTATACACTCAAGCTGTATCCGAAATTGCCCCCGTACCCTTATATAGTGCACTATTTGAAGGGACAGTCATCTAGCATGGACTAGAGAACACCCATGCACTGTGAAAATGCAGTATTTCCAGCAAATTAAGTATCTAAATCCACTCACACATTTTCATTCACTCCTTCAAGTGGACTTTATTTCTGGACTAATAGTGATGAGGCTATAGGGGCTATATTGCACTACAGCTAGTCCCAATTCAGAATAATTTACTTTAGCACTATCAAAATTTTGTACTAACATTTTTTTTTAAAACAAATATTATTGTTCCCAACTGCAAATAGCACTTTTAAAACTTCTAATAATATAATAACACACCTATAATAATAATAATATGATAATAGAAAATATTTATAAAATACCACATGGATGCTGAATTCTGACAATCAAGACAGTCTAAATCAGCTTTTCCACCAAAATTACCTGGAACAATTTGTCCCAGGAACTTTTTTCCCCCCAGACCTGTTGCTGTCTGCGTTTCCATCGTGGTCTAAAGTACCGAGAAGAATAGGCAAATAGTCTGGTGATAGTCTGGTCTGCACGCGTTTCTCAATACCAAGTATGCAAATTTCGGACTTGCAGCCTCTGTAGTTCAGACTTCGCAAGTTCGACTCGGGAGTGTGAACTCCCGCGGACGGGACCACGCAAGTCCGGTAATTCTGCAAATGGAACAGCAGCGTACTTGATTACGTCAGTCAGCTCGCCTTGGCTGCAATTTTCCTCACTGTATTTACAATAAGACGAAATATGATATCAAACAGTATTGCCTCTTTCCATTTTCATTTTAACTTATTAATAGATTAATAGAATAAAGACCAAAGATTACCTGTTAGATTTACCCAAAACAAATTATATCTTATGTTTAACCACTACAGAGACATCAGAGCCAGGGGCAAATGTCAGAAGGACTAGCCGAGTTGAGGCTGCTCTCGTTGAGATACATGAGCCCTGAGCGCCCACTGATCGCATTGAGCTCACGTCTCCGAAATAAAGCGACGCACATTTTCATAGACGCACTATTTTTATAAATAAACGGCAGATTTGAGTTTTAAACTACTACATTCTTGCCTGAAATACTTTTTAAACTACATTTCATTACACAATAACAGTAATATTTTTTAAAAATATGCAAATATATGCTGGTTAAAATACAATAGGTGTGTTTGACTTCATGCAGCGCTGCGCAGACCGATCGACGAGAGTAGCCGCTTGCAGTTGGGGCGGAATTGAAAGCTGAGAAAGTCGGACACTTTCTGCTCCCGGTAGTGACGCACTCGCGGTGTTTGCATACTCTGTCACAGATGAAGTGAATAACATGCAATATTTGTCAAATACACAGACGTTTCAGAAACATTTTCATGAGCAACAGAAAGACATTTTATATATTGCTTAATACAGCGCCATCTGTTCAAGAATAAATTTCCTAGTTCCTGGAGAAAGTTCCTGCGGTGGAAACAGGGCTTAAGGTGTGCTTTTTGCTGTTTTTTGTTTTTAAATGCACATCTAAACTAGCTTCATAAATAAAACAAAAATGCTCAATTATCAATTAAACCTGTGGTCAATTATTGTTTTACATAATAAAATTATTGTTAGTTTTTGTCCCTAGCACTTTTCAAACACACCCAAGCAAGTGAGGTATCACATATGGACCAAAAATAGATACACAGTTAACAGTTAATATTTTTGCAGTGCCTTTATGAGATAAACTCAATTTGATGAAATGCAATTTAAAACAATCCTTGCAAAAAAAAAAAAAAAAAACTGTTAAAACTATTAAAACAAAGAAACTGTTACAACGGAGAAGCGGCGAACAAAAAACGCCAGCGTCCTCTCTCGTCCTACACATATTATTGTAAAATGCATCATCTGGGCAGTTTTCACCGAATGTTTTATGAATAGTGCGAATTCAGACAAACTACTTATTTAGCATGCTTTTATTGCAATATTTTATTGCATTATTCATGAATTGCTTTTATTCTACTATATAGTAGGGAAGTAGACATATTCAGATGTGGGGTGACTCTCTGACACAAATGCAGTCCAACCATACTTGTAAGTGTAATCTGTAATTTAAGGCTAATTTAGTGTAATTTAGAGCTCTTTGAGTAAAAATGATCAAACAGCTTAAGTTTGTGAATAAAAGTCAAAAATAGCAGTCTAAGGAAACACAACAGCAGATTCATGTCATGGAGATTAGAAATGCAAATGGCTGTGCATTCATGTATGTGCATCCATTCATTTATAGATACCCATAAGATATGTGGGTATGTGCGTAATCTACTGTGATCTTAGAAAACACATGTATAATATATTTGTTCATTTTGCTGCATGCAGTGCTGATTTGCAGCACTCATTTGTGGGATCATTTTTATTATTCTACCTGAATAAAAGCAAAACCCAGAAGCTGTTGTACTGTAATGAGGGAAGAAAGAAAACAAGATTCATGGAGGTCCTTCCTTACCTATGTGCTCTCCACAAGAGTCACAGTATTCTGCATAAAGTGACTCAAAGCAGTTGCAGCAGTGAGGATGTCCCTCACGCATGATGTAACGCTGACCTCCTAGTGGGGCCTCACACTCATAACAGCAGAAATGTATCATGTGCCAGTGCTGCCCCTCTGCTTCTGTGCACTCATCTGCAAAAATAATCTACAAAAAGATACAAATTAAGTAAGGCGTTTTATATTCTGAAGCAAGGCTTCTGGGTACTGGCTTGTCAAAGGTAACCTACAGGAAATGTGTAGGCATGCTAACGGGATCAAGGTTGATTTCAGCCAGTGAACAGATGCTTGTACTTTACACTGTTGGCTTACCTCATCACATGCTGAGCAACGTGGCTTGAGTAGTTCAGCATGGTGGCGGCCACAGTAGATCTTGCCATCAAGGTAGAAGTAGATGAGATCTACCAATAACTCAGAACACACACAGCACACGAAACAGCGAGGGTGCCAACACAGGCCATGGCCAACCCGTGAGGCAAACACTGCAATGTCACCACCGTTGATCTGGTCTCCACACTGTGTGAGAAGGACAGGATGTCATTTGGCAGCCTCTCTGAGCAACGTGGCTTGAGTCGTTCAGCATGGTGGCGGCCACAGTAGATCTTGCCATCCAGGTAGAAGTAGATGAGATCTACCAATAACTCAGAACACACACAGCACACGAAACAGTGAGGGTGCCAACACAGGCCATGGCCAACCCGTGAGGCAAACACTGCAATGTCACCACCGTTGATCTGGTCTCCACACTGTGTGAGAAGGACAGGATGTCATTTGGCAGCCTCTCTGCGTAACATGCCATGTTTAATCATTACTGAAAAATATACTGAAACATTTTTACTACATCTAGGGTTTGCATGGCAATTCATTTTTTCTAATCCTGTTCACTAGTCCAGAAAAGTAATTCACTGGTCGATCAGTCAATGTTTAACTTTACTGGTGGTGGCCACATAGTGACTATCAGTGAGATGACGAGGGTTAGAAATGGAAGCTTGCATCTCCACTAAAAGATGAATACTGTTTGCATTGTCATAAATGTGTGCCAGGTTAGGGTAAGGTATATGTGGTGTTATTTAGTACTCGTATATGTACCTGTTCACATATAGCTCCAGTTACAGTGAGGGGTAGAGGTCGGACAGTGCCTCTGCCTAGATTGTCTCGCTTTCGCTGGTTACTGAAGATCTTTAATTCCCGCTTTTCTTCTTCATCCAGTGAGGTACAGTAACGAACCTGACATCAGTACACATCATTAGTAAGTAAGCTTCATCAAGGATCAACTACTGTAAATTTTTACTTGATGAGATTCATTCAGTGGTGTTATAAAATGCTGATGAACAAACACCTGTGACTAATAAGTCAAAAATTATTAAATCCCCATGAGAAATATTCAAAACTAATGTAATACAGAAATTGCAAAGTTATGACATGACCATTGGACAGCAAAGTGCTCATTGGGTCAGCGGGGTTAGATAAAAAACAGGTGGAGAAGAAAAGACACATGTTAACTGCAAAAGTATTAAGAATTAAGGTGAAGAATTAGGTGTAGAACCATCAAGAAACCATCTTTTTCACGCTCCAATGGACAATAACACACAAAATTATGTAAGTCTTAAATTAGCTAAAAAGTGCTAAATGACTGTAAAGAGTTGGGAGAAAATCAGATGTGTGCCAGATGCATGTCAGGTTTTAAAGAGACAGCACTGCTTTTAAAGTAAAACCTGCTGCAGTCTGTGTAATTGATGTAAATCAAAGAACAAAAGAAAAAGAGAAATAGCTCAGTGCTTTGCTCGCTGATTCACTTTTGTAGCTTAAATAAAGATTCAATTAAATATTGAATTTATATTTTATGCATATACTATTTATATGTTTATGTGAGGATTAAGTTCACTTAAATGAAAAGTTGTTACATTTTTCTAAGCCTATTAAATGTTTAAATAATGTCCTTCAATTATACTATAATGTTGAATGGCTGTAAAATAATGGCTAAAAATCGAAGGAAAAAATGCATTTAATAGAGACATCAGTAGCAGTCAGTATTGGTATATTTTTACTTAGTAGTCTATTACCGTATTGGCCCGAATATAAGACGACCCTGATTATAAGACGACCCCCTTTTTCCAGATGTACCTTTTGGAAAAAGGCTTTTTAAAAACCAAATCTTGTTTTTTTCTCAGTAAAACACATTTTGTCTTCAATTATTTTCATATTGCATATTTTTCCTATTTTAATTTTTGTTTTGAAAGTATGGTAAAAACTGGTAAAATGTACCAACAATCACATTTAAAAAATATACACTTTTTGATATACCATAAAAAAAAAAAAAAAACAGGTAGCCCATCTGAATTAGGACATTTAGGCTATCCATCTAATAGTAGCCTACCAAAATCTTATTAACAGTAGAAGTTAAATCTTACTGTAGTCTTCAAATCTGGGTACTGTATTACGTTTTAACTCGTTTTAACCTGATGGGAGTTTGGTCCCATCAGGCTAACGTGACAGTCACGACTCATGCAGCTGTAAGGTTTTCTTTTTCTTTTGTTTTTACTCGCGATCTTTACAACACGCATTACATTACGTATTTCATGGCACACTCGTTTTATGCGTATTTGGCGCCATCTATTGTTGTGGGTGTATTATTGACATGTCAAAGTCTAGACCCTGAATATAAGACGACCGCGTTTTTTCAGATGTATTTCCAAGAAAAAAACATTGTCTTATATTCGGGTCAATACGGTATTATTGTAGTAAAGTAAGTAAAAAGATGCCATTAAACACATATTTAAAATATACCATCTTTATGTTGTTTATACATTAATTTGGAGATTCAATGTGAATTTATGACAATATAAATATATTAAAATTAATGCTGTCAAACGATTAATTGCGATTAATCGCATTCAAAATAAAAGTTTTTTTTTTACAGAATACATGTGTGTGTACTGTGTATATTTATTATGTATTTATAAATACACACACATGTATATATTTAAGAAAAATATGTTTATATGTTACATATATTTATAAATAATATGAATTGTATGAATATACATATATGCATGTAAATACATGTAAATATTTTCAAAATATATTTAAACAATTAATCGTTTGACAGCACTAATTAAAATGTGATTCTTTTTCGAGGGAACTCGAACCGCATCCTCTAGCGGTCGCTATGGGAAACTAAACACAGCAATAACATTGGCCGGGCGACAGCCTGTGACATCACTACTGGTGCAACCACAGTATGAAAGAGCACCAGGAGAATATGTCATCCTCTTCCTCGTCTTCAGTAGCGGTTTTTGGCACGGGCGAACCAAGCAGCCGCCCGGGGCGGCATTTTTTCATAATACATGGGGGGCGGCACGAGCAGTTAAAAAAAAAATAAAAAATACTCTGCGCCGCCGCCGCGAGGCTGGAGGTGGAGATTGTGCACCTTAAAAAGTGTGTTTCCTGTTGTAATTGCAATAGTTAAATAACTGGATTGTCTTAAGTGTGTTTTTCAAATGTTCTAATGAAGGATTTGTGCAATTGAGAAATATAATTTTCTCTTTCACTTATGTTGTTATAATAAAATATAACTGTTTGTGCAGACTTTTGTGGCGGGCGCTCGAAGGGGGTCTCGCTCAGGGTGTAATTCAGTGTAGAACCGCCACTGCTCGTCTTCACTGCCATTTGTCTATGTTAGCAGCTAAGCACGACTAGGAGTGCATGTTCTCTCGTCAGAGGCTTTGCTCTGATACCCGTGGTTTCACGCGTCTTATGTGTTGTGTGTGTGGGTGAGAAGCAGGCGCGTTCAGCTCTTGAGGGAGTTGAATGCGCTCATTGCATTCATTGCGCTCATTTCTTGTGGATAAGCATGAATTGAACATGTTCGACTCACAAGGAGGCAGATTCTGCTCATTGTGATGCATTTGCAGGAATACTGCAAGGTTGAGTGCTTCACCATTTACCTGAGATTGTAGACAGCATTTGCATGAGTGCGTTTGCCTCTTGTGGGAGTTAACCAAACTCATAGCGATGCATTCGCGTGAGCGGTTTCTTTTCTAGCTTGATTTCTGAGGAAATCTAGCACTTGAACGAAGCGTGGTTAGCTCCCGTGGGAGCTGAATGCATCCTACGCGTTGTGATTGCAGTGAGAATTCTCTGCCTATTGCCTGCTGTTCGAGTCCCGCTGTTGACGAGGCAATTAATCAGACTATTTGCAGGATTTATAGGTGAAGCATGGAAGGGAACTGACAGTAATTTCCTGATGTTTCTAATTCCTTATACATAAGAAATTGTATGTTGTGGATATCTAATCTGCAGTTGTTAGGACACATATGACTCATTTAATGTCCTCATCAGTTAGCAACATTATACTGCATGTATATGACATATACATGCTGAGCCTATGCTGTGTGCCTTTTCTTTCATTTCAGGTTTGTATGGCTCTCTGTGAGCCTCCTCTGTCTAAGAGTCGGGGGTTGTAGGCCCCATGTGTTGGGACCTGCCCCAACCTGGGGACCTCTTGGGCTGTATGGCCTGCTACTAGGCCTTCTCAATTAGGCTCCTCCTGTTTCTCAAGTCTAGGTTTGCGAGCCTCCTTGGTCCTTGGCCCTGAACTGAGCTGGTGCTCTTTTACACGTGAGTGGGTTTGGTAGAGCATACCATGCTCTCTGGGGCTAGGTTGACTGTACTCCCCTCGTGCTCCTGAGGGCCACCTGTGGTGGGTGAGTAAGATCCATTTCATTACCAAGGATACTGTTATCGCTAATGTTCTTGCTAACCTTAGCTATATCTTCCAGTGCACCTGGGGCCTTCATTCTGTACCACTGACTTTCAATACTGGGTAGTAGGGCCCCCTCCCGCCCATGGGCCTCTCCTGTTGAAAGTCAGGAGATAAGGGCCCTACTTGGCCTTTGTTCTGGTGAACTCATGGGTTTCTGTGGTCTTTTAGACCTCCCCAATTAGGTTCTCTTTAGCCCAGGGTGTAGGCCTTGGGTTGAGCCGATGATCCTTACCTATTAGTAGGTTTAGTTGAGCATTCCGTTGCCCAGTGGGCAAGAGCCTGACTGTACTTATAATGATAAAATTTTTAAAGCGCCTTTAAAAGTTAATTCTCAAAGCACTTTACACTTAAGAGGATACAAATTTAAAAGAAAAAATAAAGTAGAGAGTTAGCAATAAAAACACATAAAAAAAACAATGTAAGAGAAAAACAACCCCCCCCCCCCCCCCCCAAACACGCATGTCTAATATTGTAGGGGAGAGAGTTCCAGAGTTTTAGAGCAAGGGAGGAAAATGCCCGGTCACCCATAGAGCGTAGACGAGTTGAGGGAACAGTCAAAAGGCCAGAATCAGAGGGACAGAGAACACACCTAGGAGAGTAAACAGTCAGAAGTTTTGATAGATAATGAGGTGCCAAACCATGCAAGGCGTTATACATAAGCATGAGAATTTTGAAGTCAATACGAAACCTAACAGGGAGCCAGTGTAGGGATTCCAAAATTGGAGTGATGTGCTCCCTAGTTCTGGTCCCTGTCAAGATTCTAGCAGCTGAGTTTTGGACATACTGCAGTTTATTTAGGGTAGTCTTTGAAACACCTGCAAGCAAAACGTTGCAGATATCGATATATATATTTTCGGCCACAGTAAAGGACAGCATGGGGCGTATTCGTGCAATATTTCTGAGATGAAAAATGACGTTTTAACAGTGTTCTGAACATGGGGGTCAAATGTTAAATGAGCGTCAAATATCACCCCCAAGTTCTTTCATTTTGTTTGAAATTCCAAGACGGAAACATCCACAGTAAGTGTTAAATGTCCAGCTTTACGTAGTTGGTGGGTTGAGCCAATAAGCATAACCTCTGTCTTATCACTGTTAAAGCAAAGCAAATTTTGAGACATCCATATTTTTATCTCAGAGATGCAATGTTCCAGGAAAGCAACAGCTGGATAGTCACCCGGTTTTGAGTGAATGTACACCTGGGTGTCATCTGCATTGTAGTGATAGTTAAGACCAAGAGATCTAAGGAGATGACCAAGAGGGAAAATATACATACAGAAGAATAAGGGACTCAGAAGTGATCCCTGTGGTACCCAAAATTTTAGACTTGTATCCACCCATGGAGACAAACTGCCTGCGGTCTGAGAGGTAAGACTTGAACCAATTTAATGCAGTCTCTGTAATACCAAACACAGATTCCATCCGAGAGAGTAAAAGAGAATGATCAACCGTGTCAAAGGCCGCGCTGAGATCAAGAAGAATCAAAATTGACAGGCAGCCAGAGTCCGCAGCAAGTAACAAGTCATTAGTAACCTT
>NW_015634003.1:72648-75201 GCF_001515625.1 Sinocyclocheilus rhinocerous
AAAAGGAAAAGAAAAACCACCCCCCCCCCCCCCCAAACACGCATGTCTAATATTGTAGGGGAGAGAGTTCCAGAGTTTTAGAGCAAGGGAGGAAAATGCCCGGTCACCCATAGAGCGTAGACGAGTTGAGGGAACAGTCAAAAGGCCAGAATCAGAGGGACAGAGAACACACCTAGGAGAGTAAACAGTCAGAAGTTTTGATAGATAATGAGGTGCCAAACCATGCAAGGCGTTATACATAAGCATGAGAATTTTGAAGTCAATACGAAACCTAACAGGGAGCCAGTGTAGGGATTCCAAAATTGGAGTGATGTGCTCCCTAGTTCTGGTCCCTGTCAAGATTCTAGCAGCTGAGTTTTGGACATACTGCAGTTTATTTAGGGTAGTCTTTGAAACACCTGCAAGCAAAACGTTGCAGATATCGATATATATATTTTCGGCCACAGTAAAGGACAGCATGGGGCGTATTCGTGCAATATTTCTGAGATGAAAAATGACGTTTTAACAGTGTTCTGAACATGGGGGTCAAATGTTAAATGAGCGTCAAATATCACCCCCAAGTTCTTTCATTTTGTTTGAAATTCCAAGACGGAAACATCCACAGTAAGTGTTAAATGTCCAGCTTTACGTAGTTGGTGGGTTGAGCCAATAAGCATAACCTCTGTCTTATCACTGTTAAAGCAAAGCAAATTTTGAGACATCCATATTTTTATCTCAGAGATGCAATGTTCCAGGAAAGCAACAGCTGGATAGTCACCCGGTTTTGAGTGAATGTACACCTGGGTGTCATCTGCATTGTAGTGATAGTTAAGACCAAGAGATCTAAGGAGATGACCAAGAGGGAAAATATACATACAGAAGAATAAGGGACTCAGAAGTGATCCCTGTGGTACCCAAAATTTTAGACTTGTATCCACCCATGGAGACAAACTGCCTGCGGTCTGAGAGGTAAGACTTGAACCAATTTAATGCAGTCTCTGTAATACCAAACACAGATTCCATCCGAGAGAGTAAAAGAGAATGATCAACCGTGTCAAAGGCCGCGCTGAGATCAAGAAGAATCAAAATTGACAGGCAGCCAGAGTCCGCAGCAAGTAACAAGTCATTAGTAACCTTCACTAATGCGGTTTCTTTGCTATGAAACTTACGGAATCCAGATTGAAAAGGCTCAAACAAATTATTAAGTGTAAGGTTGGTATGTAATTGAGATGCCACAATTCGCTCCAGAATTTTGGCTAAAAAGGGAAGATTTTAAATGGGACGGTAATTATTGAAATTGTCCAGGTCAGTGTTAGTCTTTTTTGGTACAGGGGTAACCGAAGCGATTTTGAAAGATGCAGGCACAACACCAGAGCCCAGGGAGTCATTAACAATACTCAACACGACAGTGCCTACACAGGCAAAACATGCTTTAAATAAACATGTCGGTACAGGATCAACTATGGAGGTGGCAGCCCTCATCTCAGAACTTCTTTGCCCAGAGAAATTAAATCAAGCGTGGAGAAATTTGAAAGAGGGGCTCCAGAGAATTGAATGGTATTGAGAGCAAGATCAGCCAAAACAGAAGAAATAGTCATACAGCTTCGAGCCTTATCGATCTTAGAACTGAAAAAAAAAAAATCAAGGAACCTATCACAGAGATTAGCCGTAATGGGTATGCTGGAAGAACTTTTGCCTTTAAGGATTTTGTTAATGACATGAAACAATTGTCTGGGATTACTTTGATTATTTACAATTATCTGTGAGATGTACTGAGACCTGACAGATGCAATCTCTACCTTATATTCATTTAAGTGGTCCTTCCACGCTAGGTGATGAACATTCAGGCCAGAGAGACGCCACCTGTGCTCCATCTTACGGCAAGCTGCCTTCTTGGAGCGCAGATCATCATTGTACTAAGGAGCAGAGCGTACATAGGACACAGATCGAGATTTCCTAGGTGCAAAAGAGTCCAAAGCAGAGAGGAGAGCAGAATTTAACACAGATACTTTGTCCTCCAGGGAGTCAGATGGAGAGAGACCACTAACAGATGACTCGATAAAAGCAGAGAAATCTTGAAGATCAAATGATTTCCATTTACGATAATTTACCGTTTGTGTAGATGACATTTTTGTACATGACAGTTCCATATTAAAAAATGGCCAAGTGGTCTACAGAGGTAGGCAGTGACACAAATGAACTATTGGTAATCACTACATCCAAGGTGTGACCCTTGTTATGAGTAGAAAAGTCCACTAGTTGTTTCAGATCAAAACACTCTAAAAGAGACAAGAAGTCCTTTGTCAATCCAGAGTCTTTTTTGTCAACATGGATGTTAAAGTCCCCCAGGATAAGAGTTCTCTCAAAGTTAAGGCACCACATGGACAACAAATCAGCAAATTCCTATAAGAAAACTTCATTTGACTTTGGAGGTCTGTAGATAGTAGCAATAACAGTAGTAAAAGGTTTAGAAACAGTCAAAACCAGAAATTCAAAAGAGTGAAACTTGGGGGTAACCACAGGACTTATTTTATACGTTGATTAAACAACACAATGATACCCCCCCCCCCCCCC
>NW_015634003.1:75419-83143 GCF_001515625.1 Sinocyclocheilus rhinocerous
AGGGTCTTGGGGAATCAAACAAACCATAACCAGTGGGGGTAATTTCATTAAACAGAAGTCCATCAGACTGGCTGTGCCAAGTTTCCGTTAAGCACACCAAATCAAGTTCATTTTCCAGAATAAAATCCGATAAGATGAGAGACTTATTGTTTACTGAACGTGCATTAAAAAGCACAGATTTCACCTGAGGCAGGGCTGTAGAGGATAGTGATGACTGCTCTATGCATTGAAAAGCTGACAAGTTATTCAAATCATCGTCAACACACACCAATCAATGAATTTTGCCGATGAGGAGTGAGTAAACCTGCGCCATGATGCACGGTGTATATATCGTGGAGGTCGCAGAATACCGACATTACGGCACAGTTCATATGTGTCGTTAGATAGATAATAATTCCTCTTTAGATTCAGTAGATTGCGGGCAGTGTACATTAAGGCCATGAAGAGGGAATCCTCAGTGGCAGAAGTCTTGTTGCTGTATAAATCCTGATTTCAGCAGTAGAAGTGATCCCCGCAGATATAACTCACTAATAAAAACAGTAGTCCACGAATTAAAATGCGGTTCTGCATTACGCTGAAGAGGGAAATAACCGGGCACTTTCCAAAGCTCCAAAAAGCCACTGCACTGGATCGCAGCAATGTTCAAAACAATAAAACAGGAGAAAGGAGCGGCAGCCAAATGCGCCAGCATTCCCCTTCAACCAGAAATTGTGTTTCGGAAAACATCCCTCGTACTCCTGAGGGCTGTTTGTGGGTACATCTCTGGTACAGAATCCTGGTTCTCTTGGTAGTTGCAGGTTGAGCATGGCATTACTCCTCTCACTCCCAAGTGATATTGCGTACTCTGCTCCCTGATAACCGTGCCGGGTGTTTTGGCTTCAAGAAGCCACCCTGGCCAGGCCGCTCGTGAGGTGAGCTAAATAATATTTTATTCTGAGGGGCTGTTTGAGATTTAAGCTCCCTGTAGCCATGCTGCAGATGTACTGAGCTTGAGTTCTCCTCTCACTGAGTTGCTAAGTAACTCCACTCTTGAAATTCCACTCTGCAGTTATGACAGGTCATGAGGCCCATGATGTACCTCCCTGTTATACTGCCCTTACGGTTGAACCGGTGAGACTCTCCTCTCTTTGAGAGCCTTTTTGAGTACACCCTTTTCCCTGAGGTAGTGTGATGGTACTCTTTTCTTTCTGAAGGTCTATTATTGAGTACTCGCTCTGAGGAGCCTAATCATGTGCATCTATGGCTTTGTGTCCTGACCTGCTCTCATGGTCGAGCTGGCATTGCTTCCCTTGGTCCTAAGGGTGGTGCAAGAGCCTGCCGCTCCCACAAGCCTCTTCACCAGGCTCCTTTTGAGCCTAGCTGTACCTCTCCCTAATGTACTGAGGTGTGAGATTGAGTGTTCAGTGTGAGTTCTCCCCTCAATCTGGGAGTCAAGAACTTCACTCCTGGAGCCCCGTGCGCAGTTATATCAGGTTGAGAGGCCTCCTTTCTGCCACCCTGTTAGGCTACCTTTTGGTTGAGCTTGGTAGTGCTCCCCTCACTGCAGGAGGATTACCTATGAGCCTGCCACTCCCACGCTGACCATGTGATTTCACCTCTCAATCTGAGAGTCAAGGACTCCACTCCTGGTGATCCATGTGCAAGTCATAACAGTTTGTTAGGCCATCTTTTGCCTCCTTGGTGGGCTGTTCTTATTGTTGAGCTTGGCAGTGTTCCCCTAACTGCGGAAGGGTCATCTATGAGCCTGCCGTTCCCGGATTGAGCATGTTCTCCTCTTGATCTGAGAGCTAAGAACTCTGAAGAACTCCCTGGGGCTCCATGAGGCAACAATACCAGGTAGATTAGGCCTTTCCTAGCTGGCCTCCCAGATGACTGCCTCTGTGCTCATTACAGGGTCACTTATGAGCATGCTGCTTCACGGAGATCCCATCATGTGATTGCCCATATGGTACCCTTTTTCCGATGTGGGTCAGACCCCACAGACCCCACAGATTTTTTGCCAGTTCCTTGCAATTTCCCTTACATTTGTCACTTTCAGAGACTCTGCCTCTGGCAGACAGGTCAATTGGCTACGCTGTAGCCTCCCTGGGAGAATTAGAGGTTGATGTATGAAGTCCCCATATGTGACAGGCCAGGGTCTGGTAATATGGCCTAGACACTCGGCCATATCCCCTTAAAGGAATCACAATGTTATATGATTCCAAGCCTTTAAGTTCTGTCCTGGGACAGGCTGTTCAGCCCTTAACAGGTAAGTTATTTTGGGTATGTTGCTCGGGCTTTTGGCTGAAAGGGATAGAGTCACTGACAGCCACCGATACATTTGGGGGGCGGCTCCGATGATTACACTGTGGAGTTGGTGCTTAGTGCTTGCCTCAGGAAATATGGCATGCACTCCCCTCAGCATGGCAGCGTGGGTATTCCATTCCCTATAGGGACCACTAGAGGACGCAGTTCGAGTTCCCTCGAAAAGGAATGTCTCAGTTAACCATGGCTCCCTGAGAATGGAACGAGACACTGCATCCTCCTTTCTTGCCAAGCCTCGGATGCGAGCTTCAGACAAAGAATCGGATGACGTATTCTTCCTGCGCCCTATTATACTGTGGACGCGCCGGTAGTGACGTCACAGGCTGTCGCCTGGCCAATGTTATTGTTGTGTTTATGTGATTCAGACACCGGTCACGCCGAAGTTTTTACCCCAAATACCATGTATTTACATATTCTTCCTTCTGAAAAACTGCTAATTTAATTACTTTCAACGAAACTGAAAACATCAATTAGACATTTGTCTCAATATATAGCCAGTAATTTTATTTGCTACATTAAATTGCTACATAAATCTACAATATTAATAAATAAATAATAGATCAAAGTAGTGTAGAATTTTCTTGAAACGATCGCATCAAGAATCTAACAAATTTCCACATGCATAGTCAAAGCGGTTGTTAAGGACAGTGCTGATGTATTTTTTTGTGTATTCTAGAGGTTTAAAGGATAATAAAGTAAAATGCGCATGTTTAGCCCTGTTGTACCCTATATTGTAATTTTTATTTCTTGAAAAAAAAAGAATACCATATCCTGTTGCCATGATTTATTGCAGGGTCTGAAATAATTGAGTATACCATAATTCTAGTGCATAGGTCTTTAACCCTGGTCCTGCAGATCCACCTGCTAAGTGTAGTTTCAACCTGCTCTAAAGCTGAAGAGCATGATTTGCTGGTTTAGGCATGTTTTATTAACCCTTGTGTGCTCCTCATTTGGGAGTCACACTCATGGTCTCCGCTGGCAAAAGTGACCGGACACCAGAAATGTAACTTTTTTTTTCTCTTCAGTAAAATCAATCTAATATATTTTTGTTCAATATTATTTTTTGTATTTTTTATTTTGTATTTTGAGAGATTTTTTTTGGTGCTAATTAATATTTATGCAATAATTATGATCAGTTTTTCCCATTGAAAATAGTAAAAAAAACAAACAAACAAAAACATTTAAATGATTTTTCAATTAATGCAGTATTTCAGATTAGAAATAGAGACTTGGCCTTTAAAATCCAATTTTTGAAGGTAGAATAGCCCCTCCTGGTAAGAGCAAAATAAAAATAAAATCCTGTAATTTCATGGTGTAACCACTAGATTTCTGTATAGGACTCTATAGAGAGGCTTGTGAATTCCCTAGTTGTTTTTATACATAATTGTTTACTTTTATTATGTTGTGGATTTAAATATATATTAAGTCATTCTCAAAGACTACTTTTTGTCAAGGTTTATATTTTTTGTTATTTTAATTGTTGATTTGAAGTGTAGGTTTTTGCATTATTATTACTACATTCAAACCTGAACACAGAAAGCATTTTGTTACACAAAACATTAAAATTCTATAAAAATGTAACAAAAATGAACAGGAATGCTTTACCAGAGCTTAATCCTTCTGGGTCTGATCTGATTTTAACCTCTTATTTCAGTCTTCTTACTAGGGCTGTGAATCTTTGGGTAGACAGCGAATCAATTCGATTCACAATTCATAGGTTTTTGATGCGATTTCAAGAACGATTCAACCATAGGTTAGAGAGAGAGAGAAAACACTTTTGTCCATTGTTAGTTGCTAGTTTAATGATGCTATGGCTATATTTTTTTCCTAATGGCAATTTTATGATTGTTTTATATACTACAAACAATAAATTTTCTGCACAGAATAAGGTAGAAAATATACTTTATAGTTTCTGTACTGTAATAAATGATATGTCAATTAGCACTGCATCCTTTATAAATTGTATTTATTTATTGTGTTTATTCTCTTAACGTTTCATCAGATCATTCTGCTTTTTATACAGCTTATGCCGAGTTCACACTGCACGATTTTAGCCCGATTTTTCACTCACCGACAGGTTTTGCGAAATCGCAGACAAATGCCCGAAATCGGAGGCAAATCGGTGCTCGTTCACGCGAGTAACAATCCCGCAGTGTGAATTTGCCCCTGTCGCCGATCCATCGTGCAATTTGAACACAGCAGCAACCGAATGCTACCCCAGATAGTCATGCAGTGTGAAAAACAACGGCGAGCCGACGAGTTTGAAAATCGTGCAGTGTGAACTCGTCATTAGCTGCAGCTATAGCCTAGCACATCTAAAGTTCTATGAGCGCGAGATCACTTCTCTTTCAGTGCGAAAACTTCTTTATCTCATTTTCATAAAATAAAATGCTATAGTATTTATCTTTTCGAACGGAGCATGAGCGCAATCCTGTGACAGTCACTGCAGGCGGTAAATAGTGGAGCGCGTGAAGGAGAGATGCGAGGCACAAACACTGTTCAAGGTCTCCATTAATTCGTGCTTGTAGTAATTTAATGTGTATATATTTTGAAAGCATTGAATCGCTATAGAAATCGCAATTCATTCGATTCTTAGCGTTTTAAATCGATTAATGTCCGAAATCGGCGATTCAAAAATCCATGTTTCAAGACCGATGCATATGCATCATCAGGGTTTGTAATCGATGCATCGAGAAAACGACTGAATCGTTACACCCCTACTTCTGACTCATTTTGGCTATATGGTTATAGCCATACCAATTCATTTGAGTATGTGTAATTCTGTATGTGTGTGTCTGTGAGTGTGTGTAAGTAAGTGTGTGTGAGTGGATGTATCTGTTTTACACTCTCGATGTTTTAGAGTGTTACCCCTTCGTTTCTGTCCACTTTTTTACTGCATTGTAGTTGAATTATTGATTTTATTTTACATAGTTGCAGTGTTACAGTCACACCAGTTCATAGGTGTGTGCAGTGCCGGCCCGTTGGGTTGTGGGGCCCTAGGCAAGATAACGAAAATAGGCCCCACTAGTATAAAAATTGTCATAGCAATTTAAACATATGTCAAGTCTGTCTGTGATTGTGGGCATCATTGCATTTATGAAACAAATACTAATACTAAAGCAATACATATTATGTATAGCAGTCAGAACATCCTTTTTTTTCCCGGCTCCATAAAGATACCGTTTGGATTCCATTTCTACGACAATTTCACTTTAATCTCTCTATCATTCTTTTATTTCAATTCCAAAATCTGAACCAACAAAATCTGCACACAAAATCTGAACTGTAATTAGAAAAGTTTTCAGAAAAACTTTTTCTATATTTGCCAGAAATGATAAAGAACACTAAGTTTGCTGTACCTGTTTGTAGATCTGCACAATTTGGCCCAAAAAAATGTTGTTTTTATATACAGTATCAATATGACTACTAATAATTTGATTATAGTTATAACTAAATAAATCATTAAACAAAGTAATAATTATTGATAATGTTTATTATTAATATAGTTTACAGAAAACTTATTTTTCCTATTTTTACCCAAACTAAGATGTAGTGAGTAGCTGCAGCTGCTTCATTCATACTGGTAGCCGGAGGGAGTCCTTGTGCAGTAAAACCATAAATTAAAAAATCATAAAATGAAATACTCACAAAAATCACGTTGGAGGAAATCCCTAATATGGACAAAGGCATATGCTATTGCTGCAGTAGCTGAATAAAATGCATATAGGATGTTTTAACTGATGAAGAATGAAGACAATAAACACACGATTGTGACTAAATGGTTTATCTCTGTTCTTCAAGCCATCACGGGTATTTTTTATTTGCATAATGTATATTTATAATGCAATGCTAATCGACATAGCCTTTATCACTGTATAGAATATTATAAAATGATTTTGCCTCATTCTGTGATATGAAACCACGTCAGATCACAAAAGGATGTTATTTCAAACACTCAACTGATATTATGAAATGAATTTAGAGCAAAAACGTCATTAAATGCTTTTAAACGCACTGTACATGTGGTGCGTCATCTGTATGTGTGTTGACTTAAAGGGGCGCTGCAGATCGATAAGTGTTTGACATCAAAGTACTGCAATAGGATAGGAAAGCATGCAAAGCTGTCCATTAGTATATAGCTCTCGCGGTACTTCGATGTCAAACACCGATCTGTCTGCACCGTGCCACTTCAAGTCGAACACACCTTGAAATTTAATTGACAACCTCAACCCTTAAGACAACACCTCCAAAACAAAAGAGCTCATTCTGGACTTCAGCAGATCTACTCAACATCAACAGGACTGAGTGGAAAGAGTCCACACCTTCAAACTCCTGGAGTCTCATATCCGATGAGCTCTATTAGTCTGTTACACCTCAGCAACAATCTAAACTTCCTCAGAGTGATCAGGAAAAACAGCTTGGAGTCTGAGCTGCTGGTGTGCTTTTACTGCTCCACCATCGAAAGTGTGCTGCTGTACTGCATCTCTAGTGTACTGCATCCCCGAATAGTGAGGTCAAAATATAAATTTAATACAGGATCTAGAAAAAAATCTGATCATGATTAAACCAGAAAAATGTAAAATAAATTAACAAAAACAATTTTTAATCTGCAATACAATTGCGTGTGTAAATTAAGTCAAGTTGGTTGCCTGATTTGTGAGTGCTTGTAGTGGTAAGGCGTTTGAAATCAAATGAAGCTAGGAGTGAATGGAAGTCTGCAGCATAAGGCTTGTCCAGATGAATGTTAAAGTCGCCAAAGACTAAAAGTGGACTGCTATCCTCCAGGAATGAGGACAGCAGACCAGGATTAAGTTTAACAAAAAAATTAATTTTGGTTACAGTTTTTGTCTTTTTAATATGTCTACATATAGCTTTAAGTTTTAGGTTATTTAGTTTTAGTTATTTTAGTACTTCAACTTGAAATAAACTAACAAAAACAAAAAGTGGATCCCATTGCAAGAAACAAAAATAATCCATGTCCAGGCACTCACATAGCAGGCACAGGTGTGCTTTTTTATATTTTTGCCTGCTATGTGAGTGCCTGGACGTGGATTATTTTTGTTTCTTGCAATGGGATCCACTTTTTGTTTTTGACATTTTGTTCCCTCTCTGGAGCACCCATAGTCTCGCTCGTGAGTACCTGATGCGCCCCTGGTCAAGACTTTACATCTTGAAATTTAATTGACAACCTCGCAGCCGCGGCGACCGCCTGTACCGCCTGTTGGACGGGCCGGCACTGTGTGTATGTGTGTACAAGTGTGTGTCCGCACGTGTGTGAGTTAGTGTGTTGGTTTTGCACTCTAGATCTTTTAGAGTTTCACCCCTTCATTGCTGTGCAATTTTTTTTCTGCATTGTGGGGGATTTGTAGATTGTACACACAAACATTTTATGTATTTTCGCTGACAATTTTTCCCATTTC
>NW_015634003.1:83956-92563 GCF_001515625.1 Sinocyclocheilus rhinocerous
AAAGTCTTGACCAGGGGCGCATCAGGTACTCACGAGCGAGACTATGGGTGCTCCAGAGAGGGAACAAAATGTCAAAAACAAAAAGTGGATCCCATTGCAAGAAACAAAAATAATCCATGTCCAGGCACTCACATAGCAGGCACAGGTGTGCTTTTTTATATTTTTGCCTGCTATGTGAGTGCCTGGACGTGGATTATTTTTGTTTCTTGCAATGGGATCCACTTTTTGTTTTTGACATTTTGTTCCCTCTCTGGAGCACCCATAGTCTCGCTCGTGAGTACCTGATGCGCCCCTGGTCAAGACTTTACATCTTGAAATTTAATTGACAACCTCGCAGCCGCGGCGACCGCCTGTACCGCCTGTTGGACGGGCCGGCACTGTGTGTATGTGTGTACAAGTGTGTGTCCGCACGTGTGTGAGTTAGTGTGTTGGTTTTGCACTCTAGATCTTTTAGAAAACATTCCCTTCATTTTCGCTGTAAATTTTTCCCATTTCCCATTAATTTCCTATGTTTTTTTTCCCTATGGTTACATTTTTGACCGAAGACCATGAGTGTAACTATTTTTTTACGACCACTTAGCTTTTTCAAATCATGCCCTCAATTGTTTTGTGTGTTCACATACCAAGTGCCATAAAAGTCACCAAGTTTCGTACCATTCTGGTGAAGCTACGATTTTTAAAAATTCAAAATGTAAAATTCTCCAGTCAGAAGTGACCGAAGACCGCACAAGGGCTAAGGCTGGTGCTAAACTCTACAGGACAGTGGGTCTCCAGAAGCAGGGCTGAAGACCTCTGGTCTAGTGTTAAAATACGTAGAGACAAGTTGAACTCAAGATGATATCAAAACACATAACTATGTGTCTAGGACTGAACCAGCTGTAGTGTTTAGATATCTGTTGTAGTTATCCATGTTTGTATTAAAAACTTTGAGCCATGACCGTACTAACAGACCTCATTGTCATGCGGTGGCAGTTGTTGAAGGAGTTGCTTGATCCGATGCTTTTCACCAATGCTGTTGACATAAGGAACCTTATCCTCTGGGAAAAAGCTGTAATACTGATGAACCTGTGTTTAACACGAGTTGTTGTGTCTCTGCTCCATTTAGTTTCGGAGCATGCCTTGGTTTGTTCTTTTGGTTACATATAATTTGCAGATGCTTCTCGATAAGTCCTCCTTGTATATACACTCTCTTTTTATTTATTTTTTTCCCTGCCGGTTATTGTCTTTATGTTTGTGTTAATGTTCAGTTTCTCTTCAGAATGAGTTAATGCTTGTGTATAACCACAGAGCCCGTTACAGAATAACCAGCGTTAAAAAAATATAGGTATACAAGTAGTTCTGCTCTGTTTGGAGCAAAAAGGACAAGCCCTAAATAACCACACAAGGAACGTTTTAGATCTGCTGGCATGCCTCACTCACTTCCCAGTTTGCTCGCTTTGTGTTTTTACTATGCTAGCCTTAGCAAGTGATCTAAGGCACGCCTGCCCAGAGATGGTCCTCGGGGGAGTTTCGCCACATTTGTGGAGTGGGTGCTGGTGAACAATGGATCTCCATTCACTGCTCCATTCACAGAGCGAATGCCTGAGCCTAGCGCAGACAGAAAGCCCCAGCCTGCCATGATGCATGAGCCTGAAAAGAGGACTGAGTCAACTAGCGCCCCAGAGCCCGAGTTCCATTTTCCATCTGACCAGGTGCACAAGCCGGCAACATCGCCCATCCCCGAGGGAGTCTTAGTGGAATTCGCAGGTATGGAAAGGAGCCCCGCCCACACTTCCACTGCTGAGGGTGAGCTGCAGCTGGCCTCTGCAGTATTTACTGTTTTTTAAGAGGAAGTGCCCTGTCCCTACTGGTACCGTCCATCATGAAATCACCTCTACTCCTGCTGACCTTTCCAACATGAAATCTCCTGTTTTTCCACAGGTTCCATCCAGCACAAAATTCTCCACAGATCCCTCCCAGCCTCTCTCTCCCGAGAGAGATCTAAAAATCATTCTCCTTAGCCACTCCACCGCTATCTTCCGAGTTCCCAGTTCCTCATTGTTCCTATAAGCGGTCTGCTCCACTGTGGCCCTGCAGGCCTTTAATATTCACATAAAATGACAAAATGAAAAATATAATAGCCATACATCAAAAGTGATAATTTATGGTCAAGAGAAAATAGTGGCATCTATTGTCAAGAGAAAAAGATGGGAGATCATCTTACCCCACTAAATAAGTGGTCTAAGGACTGTTGCATTAACCTCTTAAAAGTTGTGTGTAAAATCAAGGGGCCTTGATCAGTGTGTTGGTCTTCAGATCAGTCATTACACAACTTAAAAAATTTGGCAAAGATGCATCAGTGTCATATTTAAAATGGTGGTCATGGCTTAATATGTAATACTAAACAAAATCATGAATATTGTATGGAATGTGCTTTTGCATTCTCTTGTCTAAATTGTGGTAGTGTTTGAATAAATTAAATTATTCATGTAAATTTATTTTCTCAATAAAACTTTTAAAATATCAATTTACATTTATTGTATAATTTATGGTGTCACTTAACTATATATAGGCATATTTAACTATTATATACATACATTTTAAATTATGATGCAATGCACTTATTGTGTATGTGTGTTGTTGTGTATGTCTCTTGCCAGATTTTCATTTGCTGCTATTAAAGTTGGAATATGGGTAGGTTTATGATTGAGTTACCATCAACAGTGTAGTATGAAATTATATGAAGGTACTTTAAATGTAAGCACAATGTAACAACATACAGTTAGGTCCATATACAGTATATTTGCACACAGGCAATTTTTTTGTTATTTTAGCTGTTCACCAAAACACATTCAAGTTACAGTTATATAATGCATATGAGCTTTAAAGTGCACTCTCTGAGCTTTAATTTGAGGGTATACTCATCAAAAGTGGAGGAAAGGTTAAGGGATTACAGCTCTTTAATATGTGCCTCCCCCCTTTCTCAAGGGACCAAAAGTAATTGGACAATTGTCCCAAAAGCTCATGGACTGTTGTGGGCTATTCCTTCGTTATTTCTACATCAGTTGAGCAGGTAAAAGTTCTAGAGTTGATTCTAAGTGTTGCATTTGGAAGATGTCAGACAATTGTTTGGCTTCAAAAACAAAACAGATCCATTAGAGAGATAGCAGAAACATTAGGAGTAGCCAAATCAACAGTTTGGTACATTCTGAGAAAAAAAAGAACGCACTGGTGAACTCAGCAACATAAAAAGGCCTGGACATCCACACAAGACAACATTGGTGGATAATCTGAGGATCCTCTCTATGGTAAAGAAAAACCCTTTCACAACATCCAGCCAAGAGAAGAACACTCTCCAGGAGGCAGACGAGTCTCTGTCAGTCTACAATCAAGAGAAGACTTCACCAGAGCAAATAAAGAGGCTTCACCACAAGCTGCAAACAAGACAGATTAGACTTTGCCAAAAAACATCTAAAAAAGCCAGAACACTTCTGGAAAAGCATTCTTTGGACGGCTGAAATTAAGACCAACCTGTACCAGAATGACGGGAAAAAAATATGGAGAAGGTTTGGAAAAGCTCATGATCCAAAGCATACAACATAATCTGTGAAACATGGTGGAGCAGTGTGATGCATGAGCTGCATGGCTTCCAGTGGCACTGGGTCACTGGTGTTTAGTGATGATGAGACAGAAGACAGAAGCAGCCAGAAGAATTATGAAGTGTATAGAGATATACTCTCTGCCCAGATTCAGTCAAATGCAGCAAAGTTGATTGGACTGCGCTTCATAGTACAAATGGACAATGACCCAAAACATACAGCAAAAACAATCAAGAAGTTTTTGAAGGTAAAAAAGTGGAATATTCTGCAGTGTCCAAGTCAATCTCCTGATCTCAACCTGATCGAGCAGCATTTCACTTTTTAAAGACAAGGGTTCGAGTCTCAGGTCTGGCAGGGATTGTAGGTGGGGGGAGTGAATGTACAGCGCTCTCTTCCACCCACAATACCACGACTGAGGTGAGACCCTGGAGCAAGGCACCGAACCCCCAGTTGCTCCCCGGATGCCGCAGCAATATGGCTGCCCACTGCTCCGGGTGTGTGTTCACGGTGTGTGTGTGTGTGTGTGTGTGTGTGTGTGTTCACTACTGGGTTTGTGCACTTGGATGGGTTAAATGCAGAGCACAAATTCTGAGTATGGGTCACCATACTTGGCCACACATCACTTCACTCACTTTTTCTTTCAAAACTAAAGGCAGAAAGAGCCACAAACAAACAACAACTGAAGTCAGCTACAGTAAAGACCTGGCAAAGCATCACAAAGGAGAAACCCAGTCTCTGCTGATGTCCATGAGCTCCAGACTTAAGGCAGTCATTGCCTGCAAAGGATCCTGTATGGAATGTAAAATTTACATTTTATTTATGATTATATTAATTTGTCCAATTACATTTGAGCCCCTGAAAATAGGGAGACTGTGTATAAAAATGGTTGTAATTCCTAAGCATTTTATGTTATATTTTGTTCAGCCCCTTGAATTAAAGCTGAAAGTCTGCACTTCAATGTCATCTTGATTGTTTCATTTTACTTATATTCTGGTGTCATACAGAGCCAAAATTATGAAAATTGTGTCAGTGTCCAAATATATATGGACCTAACTGTATATGTATAATTAGCCAGCAATAATTAGCCTGTATTGTATCAGATAGGTGTAAGGATTTGTTTTTCTCACGTAGGTACATAGTAAAGACAACAAATATAAAATTGGTCCCAAAATTCTGTATTTTACAGGAAAATCCATGAATGTGTAATTTCTTTCATGTAACAGAATAGCCTACTTTATAAAAACAAAGAAAAAAATCCCTTACTCAAACATTTTTCTGGTATATATATTCTATATATATTCTCCACATACTCCTTTGGAATTGTCACAGATACACTAGAATCCCTCTCTCTAATTATGTCACTGCCCATGATTCACTCGGATTCAACTAAATACTGATCAAACCTGTTCCTCATTTATGGTCATTTAGGATTCCTCATATTCTTTGCACTCTCATTCACTCATTGTCTGGACACTCATTGTTGCTGGTACCGCTATTAACTACAGGCTTATCATTACTTCCATACAGACTTCCCAACATTCTGGTGTTCTCAGCAAGTGTGTGCTCATGGTGTGTGTGCATTTTAATAAGAGAGACATTTATGGACACTAAAACAATTTAACTGGAGTTCCCTTTTCATGTCCTTACTGACACTTCATGGCTATGGATATTCAGTTGAATCAACACACTGATTTCAACTGAATAATGACTTCACTGTTGTCTTTTTAGAGCTGCTTTAAAGCAGAACTGAATTCTTTTTGCATCATAGAATCATTACTTTCGGCTTTGACGATCTATACAGTATAAAGCACTATAGAAATAATGGTGACTTGGCTTGACTTGACCTGAAGTGTTAGTAAGATACCTTGGTTGTCTATGTCTTGTCTAGGACTTTTATGCCTAAAATGGCTGAATTTATGACTGCTTTTCTCAATAATTATGCCAATATTTTCACATTTTTTGTGTTATTTTTATGTGAAAATCCTGATTTTATTAGTCTCAGTGACAGTAATAGCAAAATTACCTCTAAATACACTTGAACATAATTACTGAAACTGGGTGTCTGTCAATGGTCACACCAGTATAGAAATCCTCACAGGTGTGCTTTGCTGAAAATATAGAATTGTAATAAACACAATAGCTTGCACACTAACACAGAATCAGTATGCAATCAGTGAAATTATTTAATGTTTTTCGTCCAAGGCTAAGCTGTCCGGAGAAGGCCCTCAAGGGGGCGTTGCCGCATTTGTGGAGTGGGTGCTGGTGAGTTGAGGATCAGCATTCACAATCTGCCTAGCGGAGGACATCAACATCCTCACTCCAGATCCATAGTCCAGCCAGCCATCACCCCACTGCACAGAGCATTTGCCTGAGTTGCCCACAGGCGGAGAGCCCGAGCCCGCCGCAACAAAAGAGGCAGTGCAAGAGGAAGCAACTGAATCCATTATCACCCCGGAGCCAGAGTCTCACAAAAATATCCGACCAGGTGTGCCAGCCAGCAACATCAGCAGTCGCATTTGGAACACTATTGGAGTATGAGGGCATGAAGAAAAAGCCTCGGCCACATTCACATCAGGGTGAGCTACTGCTGGCCTCTGAATTCATATTTAAATATTTGGAAGAGGAAAATTTCTACAGTCCTGCTGGTTCCGCCCAGCTCAGCATCTCCTGTGTCTCCAGAATCTCCTGCATCTCCTATGTCTCCTGAGTTCTCACCCAGCCTTCCTCTCCCACCTCCTCTTCCAGAATCCATCCATTCCTCAGCCTCGCCTCCGCTGGCTCCTGTCAGTCCCTCGGCTCATCCTCAGTCTGCTCCACCCTACTGTGTGGATCCACTTCTGGCTATCCAGTGACCAGCTTTGTCTAGGCATGAGGATCCCCTGTCTCCATCTCCAGCCTCTGAGTCCCGGACTCCACCTCAGCCCTCCAACTCATCGGCTCCATCTTGGCTCCTTGCTCTTTCATCTCCACTGTGGCCTATCATCCCACTGACTCCACTGGGCTCCCTCATCTCTCCGGCTCCACCTTGGTCAGTCGTCGACCTGCCTCCGCCACGAGATTCCACTCCCCTGGCTTTGCCTTGTCCCTCCATCCCTCAGGCTTCATTTGGCTCCTCCTTCCCTCCAGCTCTGCTCCTGGCTCTTTCCTGGCTCTTTCCTCCATCACCACCCTGTTATCTCACTCCATCAACTTCCTGCTCTACATCCTCCTCCAGAGCCCCCGCCCATCCCTCCCTATTGGCCCATTCAACTGCATAAGGCGCGCCTTCCAGGAGGGGGAAAATCCATCACAAGTTGGTTCCCATATGCCTGCCAGTTCTATTATTAGTTTCCATGTTTGTTTGTTTTTTCTCCTGGATTACGTTCCCCATGTATTTAAGCCCTCAGTTTCCCTCAGCTTATTTTCCTGTATTGTTTGTATGTATGATTCTTTGTTGGTGTTTTCTCCTTGTGGATTTATTAAAAAGACTTCTTGGATCCTACTCTTTTGTTGTGTGCTTTATATTACAGTAGCACATGCCATATACATTATATTAAGTATTACATATAGTAGGTTAATAGTAGCCTTCAATAAACCATAAATGAGATAAAATTTGCAATGTTAAACCAGGTCTGCCTGCTCACCAATAGCAAACTCCTTTTAAGGTTCTTGTTGTGGGACCTAAAGTACGGAATCCCACCTGATATGTACAAGTGGCAAGTCCTTTCATTTGTCATAACATGCAGCCCATATTGTGTGACATTTGCAATACAGCAACATGTTTTCACCCATTGCCAGCAAGGTGATAAGATATAACAGTCAGTGCTGCCTTTACATTGACAAATATTTTCAGGCAGGGTTGAGATCCATCAGTGGGTGAGGAATGAGGTCCCGGTGGTTAGCCATCTTTCTAAGGCCATGTCCACACGTACACGGTATTTTTATAAACGGAGTATTTCCTTCTTCCGTTTTTAAAAAAAATCTCCGTCCACTGTCAAGAGCATGCCTAACCAACAGGTGGCGATATAATCTCAACCGTAAAGCCATGTTGGCCAATCAGAAGCCTGAAAAAGTATCCATTAGGCGGAGATAACAGTGCAGGCTCCGACGTCACAAGCCAAAAACTCCGGTTTCACTGTCTACACGATAACACTGCAACCGGAGTTTTTGAAAATCTTCACCCTGGCAGGCATTTTCAAAAATGTTCGGTTTCAGTGAACTGGTCCTGTGTTTGCGTGTACGAATGGCCTAACCGCGTAGAAAAAGCTGAGGTTTTAAAAATAACCGCGTTCGTGTGGACAGGGCCTAAGATCAGAGAACCGACTACACAGTAATCAATCACCGATTGGACCAGCAAATCACTAACTTTTTTTAGCCAGTCAAAACACAGCACTGGTCAGATAATGGTCCAAAAATCGTTCTAGACTTGTTTTTACATGTTGTAACTTGTATCTTATTCTTCTTGTAATTCCTATCAGACTTGTGTGCATCAATGATTACAATCCTCACACACACTTTTGTAAATTACTCTTTTACTCTATCCATGTTACCGTGCAAGACACTAATGAACATTAATAAAGATTAATCTTTAATTTATACACTCAAATATGCAATGTTACTTTACATTTGATTACTTTATTCAATTTCTGTACCTAAAAAAATACAGAGTTCTGGCATGAAACTCTAGATGGCGCAGTCCGATAGGTCTAACTCAATTTGACCAAATTATATCATTATCACATGGCACAGCTGATTGGTTCTCTCCTGTATCGGTAGCCAATGAGCTCACTGCTCAACATTCAAATATATGACTAGTGCTTGCAGTAGCAGTCGCAGCTTCCTTCAGAAACCCTCCACCTTCCCCAGCTCCACCTGTATAGATCTGCTACGAGGTGATTCATGTACGCTATATGGGGGTTATTTCATGTATGTAATATTTGCAGCAGCAATATTTCTCTACCTCCGGCGGCAGACGTTAGCGTGAGGCTGTCTCTGCTAGCCATTCAAGCTCAGCCACCTTACTCTTACCCTTCCGCTACTCCTTTTTCCT
>NW_015634003.1:92681-98792 GCF_001515625.1 Sinocyclocheilus rhinocerous
GTAATTTGATACCGCCGCTGCAGCGCCCGGCTTAATCTGATACTGCCGCTGCAGTGCCCTGCTCATTGGATGCTGCAGTGCCCTGCTCATCAGATCTATTCTGCCAAGATCAAATACATTAACATTGTCATGTACATTACCATACCAATCCCTCCGAGAGTTGTCATGACAGAACTAATGTTAGACCTACCTAAAAAAAACTGAAAAGCACTGTTTATTTTATTTGTATTTTTATAATATGTAATATGCTCACCCACAGAATCAGACACTGCTACTTTTTATGTAACACATTTTCCATTATGAATCATGATACATCTTGATTCATTTATTCATTAAGTTTGATTGATTTCTTACCACAAGCGAACTGCTGAGTTCATTTTCAATTGGGCCAAGCCTGCGATTGTTTATATGTAAGCCAAAACAAACCAAACTAAAGGAAAAAACATGCCAGGTTCCAAAAAATAAAACAGAATAAAACAAAAAAAAACTCTGAACTGTGGATAATTTATAATTGCTTTGGCACTAATACATTCAATGACGTTTCAATGATCTATCAAATTACATGAACCCCCCCCCCCAAAAAAGAAAAACTTCAAAAGTTCAAAACCTTCAAAAAAATATTACAAAACTAAAAAAAAGACAGCAATAATATCACATTGAAATACAGTATATTCCAAATGTAAAAAAAAAAAAAAATTATTAAAAACAATTAGGAATAGTTTTGTACTGTAACATGTAACATAATGCAGTGAATTCTGAACAGTAGAGTGTGTTCTACACTCTCTTATACCTGTTGTTAGCGTCTTTAGGTCATTGTTTTATAAATGACAAAGTGTGTTTGTTGGGTGACAAAAAAAAAAACCTGTAAGATGCACTATATGCCATGATGTTTTTTTTACGTAAGCTCATTAGGACAAGGTGGTATGGCAAATATGGTAACTGGTGGAATATGGTTATGATGTCTATCAGTGCAAGTGAGTTTTAATTATGATCACCAAAAGAGGGGGACATTGTTAATTGAGATGAAAATCACAGATCTGTAAACACAGGTATTCTGGTTTTGAGAAATTTTGTGACATTAAAATATGTGTGTCTGCTAAGTTTGTCTGACAGTTCCCTGGTGCTTATGTGTTTGTCACAGCCATCACTAACACAAGCTAATTGAATGCCCTGTGGAGCAGCATCCCCGTCTCCCGAACCTGCCTTCATTAGTGACAGCCAGGTAACGATTGTGTTTGCCATTAACTTCAGCACTATTTGTCACTGTTGTGAAATTAAACCACTATTAAAACATCAATACAGCCAGCTTAATGGAGGGCTTTTTCTGAATTAATGAATTAATTAATGATTCTACGCTTCACTTATTAGAATAATTTTATGTTCCCCAATTTCATATTTCTATATTCAAAATATAATTTACATTAATCTTTACATTAAAACTTCTCATGAAGTTCCCATGAAAAATGGTAAGATACATTTTGTGATACTGATTTTATGATTGGTGTAACTGTCCTATAGTATATAATGTTAATGAAGGTAATTAAAACATGTTAAACAGTATGCAACTTTAATATTTGTGCTTGTGAGAGAGACAGATGATGATCGCTGAGCATGCCTGATTTGCTGATGAACATTTCATGGTTGAACAGATGGAAAGGAAATGGCTCATGTCACAGAATGAACCTGTAAGTCAATCAGTCTCTCTCTCTCTCTCTTTCTCTCTCTCTCATAAGTTAAAGTTGCTTTATTGGCACGACATTTGTATTATAGTATTGCCAAAGCATAAAAATATCTCTCTCTCTCACTCACACACACACACACACACACACACACACAAACACACACAGACAGGGTTGTGCACAGACATTTTGGGGGCAGGTGCTCCAGTGAAAAAAGAGCACTCCTCTCATAATTATTTATAAAAAATATATATATCTAAATCTCTATGAATGAATCTAATGAAATCTGTCAGAATATGTCCATGTCATATTTCATTCTAAAATAAAAAAGATATATTTTGCTTATGCTTACAAAAGAAGCCTAACAAAATAAACAAACAATGTAAAGCAAACAAATAATTATATAATTATGAAATTATTTTATAATTTTTATATTATAGTATTATTATAGTATAATGATTATATATAATACCAAATTCATGACAGAACCAAAACCTGCCCAACATTTTTTGCCTTTAGCATTTTGCTTATGGAATACCAAAACAATCTAAATAAACTGGTTTTGTTGTATGGATATTACAATATCTAAAACTACACAGCACATACAAGACAAATCCATCTGAATGCATCAAAATGTCTTTAAAACATGTTTGAGCACACATTTGATGCATGATGCTGAGAAAGTAAAAACAATGTTTTTAATACTAATGTTATTATCTGCAGTAACATGTCAGCAATGCAAAAAAAATCAACCCATGATAAATTCAAAATAATTAAAATCCTTGATCATTTGAGCACCTGCAAGCTTTCTCTCCCATTCTCACATTACACATTATACAATCTTATAACATACAAGACGTCATTGTGACATCATACTTCACTTGCACAAAACACGAACCTTAATTTGATCTTTCGCGTCAACAGGAAAAACAAGGAGAAAAAGAAAGAGTCTGAATAAAGTGTTCAAATATAAGAAAACCATACAGCTACAATGATTTCCAATATCGTGCTATTAGATGAAATCCGTTAGAGGATACAGTAGAGACCATGTTTAAATAGGTATTGGAAGCCTGTTTCTATAATATCACTGTAAAGATACAACAGAAATTCAAATGAAAGACATACAGACCTGCATCTTCATATCAGCATCCAAAAAATAACCTGAGGGCTGTGTTAACCAGAAATAGAGAAAAAAAGAAAAACGCAGTGCTAAAGCAACGCGAAAATAAACGCTTTTCTCTTTTATGTGTCATGCCTCATCCTTCGCTCTCACTCTGCCTGTGGATTTGACTGTTTCTGTGTGGGTGTGTGAGAAAGAATGAAAGCAAGGGAGGAGGGAGGGAGTGAGGAAGAGAGAGGGAGGGAGTGAGGGTGGAAAGAGAACATTTCTTATTTGTGTAAAAGGCAACATTAGAGCAAGCTCTCAGCTGAAGGACTGATGTTGACCTTCATGTCTTTTTAGACTGAAATGCAGATGTAACACGTTACACGGTTACAGATGCTGATATCACAGACCCTTGCATGCATTTCATTTTCATTTCACAAACATACACTGTTGATATTCAGTATGTGAAAGGGAGGAGGGAGGGAGTGAGGAAGAGAGAGGGAGGGAGTGAGGGTGGAAAGAGAACATTTCTTATTTGTGTAAAAGGCAACATTAGAGCAAGCTCTCAGCTGAAGGACTGATGTTGACCTTCATGTCTTTTTAGACTTTTTATAACATCACAATATTGCATTCATATGGCATATATTTATTTTACATTTGTGTTCTTAGTATGTGTACATTTACCATACAAGAAAAGACGCAAACACAAATGTACAGTAAACAGTGACTGAGGGCCAAAAAACCAAGAAGTGTATATCTTGTCTTATGAACATGGTGGCAAACAGCGCAGGTTTGGTAAATAATCAGGTTTAAGCAAATAAATTGCATCACTGCGTCAAAGTTCCAATGTTATATCATAATAAAACCTGTCTTTTTAATATACATTCTCTTCTGAGCATTGTTAAATGCAGTGAAAGTCAGGGACATCTTTGGTATATCTGCCATATCCAACTTTGGATGAAACAGGACAGGACTACACAACAACCCAGCGTTTTCTTTTGTGTTTGTGTAGGGTATGTGCCTGGCCCGAGTTTGATATTTTTGATATTTGGTATATGTTAATAAAATCCATAAAACAATACACAAACTCACATATATTGTAAATACACTGATTTCATGAACTTCAGAGGTGAAGACAAGCATTTCTGACCTGAGCAAAAAACTGCATGTAGGCTTTCAGTGACGATGATGAAGATGAGAAAATAATTCAAACCCACACACTTGGCGTCAGTCAGTGACGGTGAGTGGGCTCTCGACACATGACAGCGCCTCATAATACAGCTGTAATTACTGCTGCTGCATTTGAGTTGATAATTAAGCCTCAGCGATGGCTACACGTCACTATGTGTTAATGACAAAATGATACGCACTGGGCTTACTTTATATGTTCGCGAAGGGTCCTTTTTTTCTGAAGAGCCCAGTTAATATTTAGCAGTCTATATCTACATATAATTTAGTCCAATTTGTGGAAACAGAGCATCTGAGATGTTCAACTATGCACAATTACTAGTAAACAAGTGAATCTATGGAATATGCTGCTTTACAGTCGTAAGTATATTAACAATAAAATAAATAAATACAAACATAAGCAGGTCAGTAGTTTCAAAGAAAGTTTTCTGCATGCCCTCTAGATTTAAGATTTCCACATGGCTAACAATAATAAATACCCCCATGGACAGAGGGTCTCAAGTCATATCTACAGACAAAACGCAGCTTTAGCATCATTTTAGATATCATTTTATTGATTCTAAAGCACACATAGCATTGCATCAACCTTTACAGCCTCCTTGTCATTGCACAGGAACACACAAAGATGTTTGAGCATTTGGAGTGCTCTCACTGATCGTGAACACATTAATCATTCAAACTAACAGCAGGATGCTGGCTTTGTCTCTTTCCAGTGAACAGTGCTCGTGCTCTGGTCGCCATGGAGCTCTCTGCAGTGACAAGTCTCCGTGGAAACCTTGTGCAGATCCAAGAGCAAGAAAGCATACCCACAACAGATTTATCAGTCAGAGAGTGCAAACCCATGCCCCTTAAATCATTACTCACAGTCCTCTGCTTTCCATTTGCCCCACTCATTTTCTTTGCATCAAATTTCAACTGTTCCCTGTTTCATGCTTGTGGTCACTCATCAATCATTTAATCCAGGAAACCAACTGAACAAAAAGTGAAATTCTGTTTTATAAATCCTAAATGAATCCTATTTTAGTACCAATATTTTTTTTGCTTTGTGGCATATTTATTATGACATTATTTTTTATTTTCATGCATTTTACACTCCTTTTACTCTTAAAGGGGTCATCGGATGACCATTTTCCACAAGTTGATATGATTCTCTAGGGCAGGGGTTTCAAACTTGTTTGTCAGTCAAACCCCTTTGACCTAAATTATTTACTTGAAGTACCCCCTGAGATTTTAAGTAAATATTTCAATAATTTAATGGCACATCTGCATGTTTAACTTTAAAAACATTTATTTTTATCAGTTTTAAAGTTTGAGTAGTATTTACATAGCTTATTGTTATTATTACACTCAACAAATTTTAAAAATTAATATTACTGTAATTTAAAATACAATTATGACATTTGTTCCACACATTTTTTTTAACACAGGGTTTCCCAAAAAGATAATTATTTTTATACATTTAAGATTTTACATTTACATCACACATTTGTATAAACCTGTAACATTTCTTAGTTTCTTTTTTTATTAATTTGTTAATGGTATACACTCGTAGGCATTCCGTGTACCAACTCACGAACCCCCTGCAATTCCCCCACGAACCCCACTTTGGGAAACCCTGCCCTAGGGTCTTAATGAAAAGTCTATAACATACTTTGGTTGAAATTTCTCAATGGTAGTGTAAAAAACCCTTTTTACCTTGTCAAAAACAGCTCTGTTTTACAGCATGACGTTTCGGTGCATGTCCCTTTAAATGCTAATGAGATCTGCTGACCCTGCCCCTCTCTTCTGTGGTGTGACGAGCCGTTCTCTGAGACTGTAAACTTTATCTGCATTTAGCTGCGGAACTTGCTAACTAACACATTATTAGGAAAGGCGATTTGCAAAGATTCATAAAAAAACCTTATACTAATTTCTTCTGTAGGTGAAGCTGGATCACGAATGATTTGCGCGAACATAAACGCATTTAGGTATATCGGGGGCACATTCCCTTTAAAAACAAAAGTAATCCACTGCATCTTCAGAGGCTCAGATGTCGGGAGTAAATGATGACTGCTATGTTCATTATTACATCCAACAACAGAACACCTCATTCGCTTAGGAGTCATTCTTGTCTACATCTGCTCCGGCGGTGAAACAATG
>NW_015634003.1:99470-102527 GCF_001515625.1 Sinocyclocheilus rhinocerous
TATGATTCTTTAGGGTCTTAATGAAAAGTCTGTAACATAGTTTGGTTACAATTTCTCAATGGTAGTGTAAAAAACCCTTTTTACCTTGTCAAAAACAGCTCTGTTTTACAGCATGACGTTTCGGTGCATGTCCCTTTAAATGCTAATGAGATCTGCTGACCCTGCCCCTCTCTTCTGTGGTGTGACGAGCCGTTCTCTGAGACTGTAAACTTTATCTGCATTTAGCTGCGGAACTTGCTAACTAACACATTATTAGGAAAGGCGATTTGCAAAGATTCATAAAAAAACCTTATACTAATTTCTTCTGTAGGTGAAGCTGGATCACGAATGATTTGCGCGAACATAAACGCATTTAGGTATATCGGGGGCACATTCCCTTTAAAAACAAAAGTAATCCACTGCATCTTCAGAGGCTCAGATGTCGGGAGTAAATGATGACTGCTATGTTCATTATTACATCCATCAACAAAACACCTCAATCGCTTAGGAGCCATTCTTGTCTACATCTGCTCCAGCGGTGAAACAATTGTGGACTGATGACAGATCACTCAGGGCGGGTCTAAGGGAAAACACCAGTATCAGTCAACAACCGTGGGAGGGGCCTGTGTCTGTGTGACGTCACTCTGCCAAGAATCTGTGAACAGCTTGATCTGAGACAGTGCTCATGATTTATTGGGATTAAAAAATAAAATTTAAAAAAAAGCACTGGGTGGATTTTTATCATTATAGAGTGGTTGTGTACACACACTGCCAAGACACAAAAGTGAATTTTGCTTCCGATGACCCCTTTAAATGTTTCATTCCTATAGTCTATTCAGACTGTATTGATCATTAGTCTCATTTGATTCATTTTACTAAAATACATTATTTCATCTGTGCTGTTTCATCAGTCTTTTTTATTTACATTGTACAACAGAAGAAAGTACACCACTGTTCAAGATCACCAACATTGTATTACACCTCAATAATGGCTTTATTATTTATTTATTTATTTACTTGCTTACGTATTTACTTATTTTTACGTAGCATATTTCCTCTTGAGAACAGCCAAAAAAAATTAGTTACAATAAATGTGTATGGATAAATACAAAGTTCTGGCATGAAACTCTAGATGGCGCAGTCCGATAGGTCTAACTCAATCTGACCTAATGACATCATTATCACATGGCACAGCTGATTGGTTCTCTCCTGTATCGGTAGCCAATGAGCTCGCTGCTCAACATTCAAATATATGACTAGTGCTTGCTGTAGCAGTTTGCAGCGTCCTTCAGAAACAGCAAAATCAACATCTGAGGGTGCTTTCACACCTGTAGATCGATTGCTTTGTTCCGAAACAGGGATTAAAATTATTACAATGTTGCTTTTTATTCTTGGTGCGGTTCGCTTTCACAAGTTTCTAAATGGACCAAATTTGTTAATACAAGTCATGCGCGAGTAAACTGTTCTCTCATTGGTCAACGTTTCACGGTTTATTTTTCGGGATTCCACCGCTGTCACGGCTGTCATCCGTCAGGATGGAACGATAACAGCTTCGCGGGCTTATTGTTGTTGTTTTTTTTTTTGTAGCTGTTCTTATATTAATTTATCGTTTTGAGCAGGAGTCCAGGATTCATCGGGAAAACATTTTTAAAATGCACCTACTAGGAAGAAGAGCAATAAGACGGCATTATAAAATGAAAGTGTGCTTTTTTATTTTGAATGGCGAAGACGTGCTCTCCCACATACATTCACAGGTTCATTTTGAAGTATTGGCAAAACAACAAAGCTAATTCTTTTCACGGAACTTATGTAATTACCCCTTATACATTGTGATATAGCCTGGTTCCTTGGTCCGTTAGATCGGATTGCTTTCTCACTACAACCGAACTGCTCCAGAGTTTTTTTTCAATCGAGCCGAGACCACCTCGTTCAGGCGATCTCGGACCGATTGTTTTGGCGTGGATCCGAGCGCGATTGCCGTGTTCACATATGCCCAAACGAACCGAGCTAAGGGGGGAAGCGCGCCAGGTTCCGAAACAGCAGGCCAGGTGTGAAAGCACCCTAAGATAAGTGAATTCGTGTATCATTCGTTCACTCGTTTTTTTTATTTAATATTGAAAGTTGAAAAATGAGAAAACGGCTCCTTTTTAGTTTTTTAATTTTAGCTTGAATATTCGATTTCTACACGTGGGCAGGAATTAAACGCTCATTTCTGCTGATTGGTCAGCTGAAGGTCAAACCGTGCCGTCATCAGTTCTTCTGCAGTTCCGCGAGGCAAAATAATAGTCCTCCGCTGCTGCAGGTGTACGGATTCTTAATGCGTTTATTGCAACAACATTTCATCATTTTCTCATCAAACAACCAGACAAACAAATGGCTCAACACAACTCGTACCGGGGCAGAGCCTAGACAGGGCTTTCTTCTGTGTAGAGATAAATTCTATGCTTTGCGTCAGCTGGGCGTGTCAGTATATGACGGCTGTCATAGCCTACTGTCACGAATCCGATCCGTGGCCTTCCGGCCGATTGCAACTAGAGGTCATTCTACCATTACATTGACTCTCACACTACACAGACTGTTACATGTCACTCCGGCCTACAGTTCCCATCATCCATTGCACTTACTTCATGAGTCCAGTCAAGTGACAGCTGATCATTCAGAGTCACGTCACGTCACAGCTGATCATCCAGAGTCATGTCACGTCATAGCTGATCTTCCAGTCACGTCACGTCACAGCTGATCTTCCAGAGTCACGTCACATCACAGCTGATCATCCTGAGTCACATCACATCACAGCTGATCATCCTGAGTCACGTCAGGACACAGCTGATCGTCAGGAGTCTTGTCATGTCCTGTCTGTTGCATCCAGATCGTCAAGGTCAGTCTTTCTGTATCTCAGTCTGGTATCTAGTGCGAGGGATACACCACTGGTGTCTGCACGCACAGCTGGTATACCCAAACCCACTCACTCTAACCCTTCTGTTCCTGAACTAATTCCCCTGTCTGAAGTGTTTCCCCTGATGGAGATCGCTTTTTGGTGTGTTTGGGCTGCATACACCACCACAGAACTCCCAGAGG